>NW_009229389.1:0-215 GCF_000690835.1 Fulmarus glacialis
GGGTCATCCCGGTAGCGCCTGCCTGCGCACCCCAGGGACGGGATGCGAGGGGACAGGACGGGCTGGGGAGGGGACACCGTTGCTGTTCCTTGGGGTCAGGGCGAGACCCTCTGCCCTAATAACCCGGGGGGTGGAGATGTTTCACACCCTCCTGGCAGGGCAGGGGAGCCCGGCTCAACCCGGCATCCCCTACCTGGCAGGAGGAGAAGGGCTGG
>NW_009229390.1:0-7481 GCF_000690835.1 Fulmarus glacialis
CTTTTAAATAAATAAATAAATAAATAAATCTTTTTAAAGGAGAAAAAAGTATCAAAGCTACTGAAAAGACAAAAAAAAATCTTAAAAAACTCATAACTTTTTTGAAATAATTCAAACCACCTCTTTGCAAACTTTACAAAGGTTTTAAAAGACTAATCAAATCGAAAATTTATCAAAAAGAAAAAGCCCCTTTTTTAATGAGTAGTGCATTAGGCAAATCTACTTTTTTAAGCAAGGAATGTTATACGAAAATTTGCTTCCTGCGGTATCATAACAACAGACTTGTTGACAAAATACAGTCTAGTTCATTGAAAACATTGCTGTTCTTCACAACAGCAAAATAGTATTCTGGAACTACCTAGACCATTGGTAACCTTGTACCAATAAGAAGAAAAGAATAAAGGGAAAATTTAATGCGCTATTACACATGTAAGTATTTTACTTAGACTTTCCCCAAAAAAAGATGGAAATATTCCCATTGTGGGATTATACTTTGCCTAAAACTTTGGTAATATTAAAAACAACCCAAACCAACAAAAACTTTGAAAATCAGTTTTCCTATTTCCACCCATTTTTATCCCTCTAGAACATAACGAACTTCAACAACAAATAAAATCCCTAATATTACCTGTTCAGTGAGTAATTGCAAATAGATTTCTTGCCTACCCTTATCCTTTATGATTTCTTCCAGTAGGCTAAATAGATCCTTTTGTATTAAGCTATGATTATGTAGTTTACAACTTTTCGCTAATGTTAGTATGTTAACTTAGACATTCTTTTCTCTACTAGACATTGGTGCTATCATTTAGTGCAGTACTCCATATGGTGCTCAGTGTGGTACATGTTAGGAACTCTTAGCACCTGGTCCATTTCTCAGTTCTCCTACTCCCCATCAATAATTCCTGCCTCATATGTCCATCACTCAGCAGCCCACACATACACTTCCTTGTTTTTTTTCTACTTGGTTTCTTGATCTTTTCCTGTTTCAGTCTCTAAAACCATTTTTCTTGTTTCTAGAATGACAATGAACACTGGTTGAAGAAAAGATGTGGAATAGTTACTTAACTGATATGTAACAAACTATTCTTTGCCAAGCTTTTTTTATTCCACATTTTTTTCATATATAAAAAATATTTTTATTTCTTGGGGGGGGGTTGACACAGGTATATCAGAGATATTCAACTCATAGAATCATAGAATAGTTTGGGTTAACTCCTTTATTTCTGGTTAATGTTTGATGAAAGGACATAACCCTGAAGGGCTACAAGGTAAGAGAATTTCTAGGACTGGTAAAGGCAGAATCTCATTCCTGCAAAATTAAGCTAGGCTAGGCTTGCATCAGGGTCTCAAAGTTACCCATCAGTGTTGGTTTCTGTAACTTGCTTCCTCACAGTCAGGAATTTGGATCACCTCAAAGATTCCACATCAGCACAGTTCATCACCAGTATAGCCTCAGGAAATGAAATGCACTTGATCTGCACACAATTTTTTGGGGTGAGTCTCAGATTGTTCACCAAAATGCAAAACTTCTTTACAGAGGAACGTGAAGCACTGAACAAGAATGCAAAAGAGCCTATAGTTAGTTTTCTGCTACTGTTGCTCATGTATCTGGAGCACTTAAGAATCATACTATGATTGCTTCACTTCTCATCCTCATTGTTTTTCTTTATCTTGGTCTGCAGATGGGCCCAAAACTTACACTGTTTTGTGTTGGTATAGCATCTCATCTAAAAAGGGCACCACTTTCAGAGCTTCTACTTGCTTCCTTTAAGTAAATGTTACATACGAATAATAAAACCAATAAACATCAACACCTTTTAAATGCTGTCTAGCCACATCTGGGTGGATCAATCATAGGAAAAAAAAAAAAAAACACCAAAAAACAAACAAAAAAACCACAAAGAAAAAAAGAAAAAAAGGTAAAGAAAAAGCTGTCTGCTGCTCTATATTATGACTGTATAAATAAAAAATTCTATTTTTTTTTTCCAACAGAAAATAAATAAATAAATAAAATATAGAACAAGACATCAACCTTAAGAGCAAAAGCCAAAGTTAGAAAGGACTCCTCTGAAGGAACCAACAGTTAACAAACCTTATGTTATATGTTCAAAAAGATAAGAGGATCAGAGGAAGAAGAGGGCTTATGTCCTCACTTAGAAAAAGAAATATTAAAAAATCTTAGTTTCCTTTAATATTTTCCCTATCCTATGTCTTATGATAATAATTTGTACCCTGAGAGGTTCACAGGAACGTGAAGTCATCTTTCCACATGAAGATCCTAAATTTAATGCTAATACCAAATCATTCCATTCCCTGCTCTCTGTCAGAATGCCCAAGCATTGCCTGATGCCAGGGGACTAAGTTACAAGAAAAACTGAAGAATTGGTCTATAGTTTTCATGCATTTCTCTGCCAACAGACTTGGAAAATAAATGAAAAACATCCTGATAGATTTCAGAAGTCTAACCCCACTTCTCCCTAGCTAAACCAACTGCCATCTGACTTCAGTAAAGTCATGCTGCGGATCCTAGTAAATAATACAGGTGCAGGAAAATTATTAATATAAGATAGTCCACAGTGGCAGGTAGCAATAGGCTAAATCCAAGCAAGATACACAGGCACAGGCTGATGATCAAGGAAATTATTCAGGATTGTTGTATGGAAACTTTGAACCATAGATTCATTCACTGAAGTAGACAGTTACCTCTGGCTAGCCAGAATAGTTCAGATAATAGGTTGCTAATAACAAACTTCTGGTCTCTCTAAAAGCGCTTTAGCCCTTACCTGTCTTGACATGACATTTCAGAACTCTCCTACTCTCCCAGTCTGAGCACTGGCTATAACAACTCATCCATGTCAAAAGCTTATTTTTACATGGGAAAAACACCCACATTTTTTCTGTCTGGGGGTCTGTGACCCACGTTATAGCAACCTATAGTCTTCTTTTTGAAAGTGCATTTGTTCCCCAACTAAATTACAGGAAATAATTACAAGAGCACATTTCCATTATGTTAGCAAAATATTTGATATGACAAAACAGCCACTGTCAATGCAACTTAAATAGGATACCTACCGTTTAAAACGTTTGGGGCTTTTGTTGTTTTTTTCTTTTATTTTTGGCATCTTAATTACATTCTTAGATGTGAAAGGCTATTAAATTACCAAATATGCTTAATTTAAATAAAGGCTCAGATTAACTGGGATTTGTTGCTTCTTAATGGTCAACATAATTTGACATTTGATTACTTTCTCTGGAACTGCATTTAGTTCTCTCAGAGAGGAAGGATTTTAGGAACAATTCAGTACACTTTCTCTTGAATCCATCATACTTCATCACTGACCTACACTGGACATTTATTTGTTTGCTTATTGTACTAAAAATCTGTTCTCATCAGGGAGCTGAACATTTAGGATCTGCATTATCCACTTTTGTGTTACATGGACATGTAAAGACTATATGTATATGACACATCTCGGGCTCTGGTGCTCAAATTGTACATTTAAATGGATCGAACAACTCTTCCACAATTACAGAAATATTACTTCCAAATCATATATTACATCTACATCACTACAAAAAATATAATTCCACAGTAAATAGGAAAGGAGGTCCAGAAAAGATGAAAACCACAAAAATCATGCATAAAATCTTAAACGTGTGCCTCCCATATGCAATTGGGAGGGAAATGATTCTGTGATTCCATCTACTGAATGTTATTTCCACTGTGCAGAGTCCTGGAAATTGCTTGGGCAGAGGAAAAGGTCTGAATTTACATAAATGGATTTCTGCTTTGCATTGCACACTACCTTCCTGTCATTTAATTTCTATCTAGCAAAAATAGAAGCAGAAGAGCTACAAAATGTAATTGTTCATCCTCTTATTTCTTAATAATGACCCACATACTACCATCTGTTGTGTAATACCACACAAACAGTAATGTAACAGAGCAAAAGCCAACACAGTGGCAAGGAACAGGGACTCTAGTGAATGATGCCCAGACAGTAGAGAACTACCTCAAACCAGAAACAGCATGACAACAATAAGAGCGATATAAGAAGCAAGAGCCATGTTAACTGTCATAGCAAGAAAAGGGCAGAAGAGGCACCAATATGCTAACGTTACTCTGAATGCTGCTGCCAGTCTGCAACAGGAGAAAAGGACATGCTGGCCCGTTGCGGATGAAAGGACTACAGAGAGGAGTATCTCAAAGAAACAAAACATCTCCTTCAGCTCAGTTTTCAGTCATCCTATCTGCAGTTAGCGGCAGCTCCTTTTACATGGTTAAATCCAATTGCCACAGAGTAGAAGTTTTGTTACTTCAGACAGAGCTGGATGTGATTTTGGCTCTTGAAAAAAGGCAGTGTGCTGCCTGAAAAGCATAAAGACCTTTGGGACTGGGGAAACGGCTGCATTAAAAGAAGCACAGCCAGTACATTAAGGGAAGTGACTTTTCTTCTTTATCCAGCACTCATTAGATCACATCTACAATACTGTGTCCAGTTTCGGGACCCTAACACAACTGATAAACCAGAGCGAGTTCAGCAGAGGGCCCCCAGGACAGCCAGAGCTGGACCACCTTCCCTGTGGGGAGAGGTTGAGGGATGGTGGCTGCTCCGGCCTGCAGAAGGGAGGGCTCCGGGGGCACCTAAAAGCAACCCCCCCAGTGCCTGCAGGGAGATTATCAAGGAGACAGAGACAGGCTCTTCACAGCTGTGCCTGGTGGGAGGAAGAGGGACAATAGACATAAACTGAGACAAGAGATGTTCAGGCTGAATATGAGAAGCAATGTTTTCACATGAAGACAGCCCAGTGGTGGGACAGGCTGTCCAGAGAGGTTCTGTGGCCTCCGTCCCTGGAGGTTTTCAAGACCCAACTGGACAAAGCCCTGAGCAACTATGTCTGACCTCAGAGCTGGCTCTACTGTGAGCAGGAGTCAGACAAGAGACTTCCTGAGGTCCATTCACATCTGAATTAACCTATTAGTCTAAGAAAGGGATGCGGATAGATCTGTAAGGCTATTTGGAGCCATATGGAATTAAGCATTCAGAATATTTAAGATGAAACACATTTTCCTGACTTCAGCATATTCTGCACAAGAACAGCACATGAAAATCAACAATAGGACTAAGGGATGCAAGAGACTGAAAAACAAGACTTGAGATAAAAAATTACTAAGAGGCAGAAAAAAATGAAAAACCTATTTCATGAAAGAATAGCAAAACTTAAAACACAAGATTACAAGAGGAACATAAGAAGGGAGAAGAGAAATCCCAAGATTGTAAAGTGAAAGAATGGCTCATATAAAAGCAAAACCAATTCACAAAGAAAACAGAATAATTTTCCCCATCTCTGCATGTGGATTTATCCTTGGAAGAAGATGAGTTGTTATGGTAACAACACTCTCCAGGAATTTTGCCAAGGTGTGGCATATCAACCACCACATTATGCGTCTGGGGCAGGTCTCCAGCTGCTATTTCAGAGGAATAAGGGTTTAAGAAACTGCTACCAAGTAAATGTTCATTCCTGTAAGCACTAAATGGAAACCACACCTATAACAGCAGTAAGAATCTTGTCTGTTAACTGAAAAAGTAGATAATAAAACCAACCAAACAAAAAAGGGACAGAATGAATGTATATATTAAAAATAAATCAGGCTAAGTATAAGCCAGTAATGTCAGGGCAAGAAAGTGAAATTTGATGGGAAGAAATATGCGTAGGTCTGATAGCAGAGGGATACTGAATAATTTCTTCTTGCACTCTAGATAAAACTGAGATTTAAAAAAAATGAACAAGTTTAAATTTTTCAGCATTTTTTGAGAATGTAGATGACATTATGTAAATATAGACTGAATATAAAATAAAATAACCATCTTTTAATTTCTCAAAATGTAAATAAATTTAAAAGACTGAGAAAATCTGAATCTTTAACCTCAACTGTCTTTTCGCTAAGTCTTCACTATTGCTAAGTATTTCTTAGTATCAGTATTGCTGACTTTTATATGGGCTACCACCTGGGTACTCAGATTCATGCTGTATTTTAACTACCCCCTTACCAACTCTCAAGAGTTACAAACTCTTCACTCTGCCTCAATGAAATCTAAAAAAATTGAGGATTGAAATCAAACTTACTTGATTAGCTTTTGTTAGGCCACTTTAAATGCTATATTGTTTCACAGTGTCTGTAAATCAAACCTACCAAGGCAGAAAAAGCGTATTAAGTCATACCAGCTACCTCTAATAGGCAAAGAAGTAAGGGTTTTGCCAAGCCAAGTTGCTTTACTTTCTCTCAAACTGCATTGCTGTAATATTGACAGGATTGAACCGCTGCCTAATCCATAAAATCAACCAGCCTACCGGGATTATTCTGGTTTTGGCTGGTAGCCAGGTGTTTTAAAGCAATAGTTAAAATCTGATCAGTGGATGTGTATGTGGACCTCTTCCCTTAACAAACATTTTAATTAGGATTTTTAAATGCATATTGAAAAAGAAATGACTTCACACTTCAAAGGGTATTTTCATAGACAGTCATTTATAATACAAAAATCCTAGTTCTCCCCAATCTCATTTCCTCACTATCCTAAAGAACCTTTGAAATACGTTTTCCAATCTGACCTTTCATTTTGATGTGCAAACTGAATACCAGACTACTGTGTTAGTATAGCATTAAAAAAAGGGGAAAAAACTAGCCTTCTGTAAAAGTGAGTGTTGACAAAATTTAAAATAACTAATGCCTTAATACTAAAAAAGCACTCTAATTTGAAACCCAGGTTCACACTTGAAAAATAACACCATGCTAGAGAGATGGCAGAAAGGGAAGATGATTCACAACTGAAATAAAATAGGTTTGCCAATTATCTTTCCAAATTTCAGCTACAATAAAAAAAAAAACCAAAAACTTTCAATATCAAACTTCCTGCTAGAGTTACTAGGTATGCAAACAGTAGCACTGTGTTTATGCCTAAGAAACAAAATGGGGCATTTCATTACTGGAGTTTAATTATCCAAGTAGAGTAATAAGACAATACTTCACAATGAACGTGTAAATGAATTAGATCATTATATGAGTTTGAATAGCCTTATGAGGCTATGGAAATATACTGGACAGTTAGAAACGGTTTCCATTTTTAAGAGTTTTCACTTTTAACATTCTCAAAGTACATTATTATGCCCAGACCTTTTCTAGTTTCGGCCCAAAGGTATTGGTTCATTAAAAGGAATATGTCATTGGTCTTTGACTAAAAAGAAAAGGAGAGATGTACTTTTCCAAAACTTCCTTTAAATTTTCCTCGTAGTTTATTTAAATTGGCTGACCGGTAATAATTCCCAAACTTATCTTGTTAGGTAAGCTCAATTAAAAATAAGTGTTTATTAACACAGACTAAATTTGAAAACAAATGACAAACAAAGACATGCTTACAAAATATAACTTTGCTGAATGCAGTAAGTGATGGCTATATAATCATAGAATCATAGAATCATAG
>NW_009229391.1:0-548 GCF_000690835.1 Fulmarus glacialis
GCCCCGGCGAGGTGCTGGGGGTGCCGGTCCCCACTGAGCCCCCTTCTCTCTATCCCGCAGGAGGCCTACGAGGAGAGGATGAGGAGGAGCCTGGACCCCGAGGGCTACGAGGACCCCGGCATAAAGGGCTCCCACCTATCGCTGGGGGAGATGAGCAGTGAGTGGCTCCTTTGGGGGCTGGGGGGCAACGGGCACCAGCGTTGCATGGGGGATGGCATTGCACGGGCACCAGCGTCGTACGGGCGCCAGCGTTGCAGAGGTGACGGCGTTGCAGGGGTGATGGCATTGCATGAGCGATGGTGCCGCACGGGCACTGGCACCGGGTGGGCGCCAGCAGTTCAAGGTCGCCAGCGGTTCAAGGTCGCACGTTGCATGGGCACCAGAGTTTCGTGGGTGCCAGCTATGCATGGGTACCAGCATGGCACAGGTGTGTTGCATGGGCACCAGCATTGCATGGGTGCCGGCGTTGTATAGGTGCCAGCATTGCATGGGCACCAGTGTTGCATCGGCACCATGTTGCATGGGTGCTAGCATGGCACAGATGCGTT
>NW_009229391.1:622-961 GCF_000690835.1 Fulmarus glacialis
GTTGCATGGGCACCAGAGTTTCAGGGGCACCAGTGTTGCATGGGTGCTAGCATTGCACGGGTGCCAGCGTTGCACAGATGTGTTGCACAGCTGCCAGTGTTGCACGGGCACCAGCATTGCATGGGTGCCAGCGTTGCACAGCTGTGCCAGCGTTGCATGGGCAGCAGGTCTCACCCGGAGCCCGGGGTGGTCAGGCAG
Organism: Fulmarus glacialis; assembly: GCF_000690835.1. Lineage (NCBI taxonomy): Eukaryota > Metazoa > Chordata > Aves > Procellariiformes > Procellariidae > Fulmarus > Fulmarus glacialis. Next base: position 821 of record NW_009229391.1, read on the forward strand.
GGACGCGCAGCCCTCGGGATTGCGTCGCCCAAAGGCAGCGACACCCTTTGCCGAAGGCCCGGAGCCAGTGAGGGGCCGAGCTCGGGGACACCCGGGGTCCTTGAGGCCACGACCGAGAGTCCCCGGGGAGGGAGGGGAGGG
>NW_009229392.1:0-616 GCF_000690835.1 Fulmarus glacialis
TTCAAAGACTGGGGCAGTAGAGTACAATCCTCATCCTAAAAGTCAGGAAGAGTGAAATATTCTACCGTCATAAAGAAGACGTAGCTTCCTTTCCATTGACTAGAAGCAAAGTACACTCATTTGGAAAAGTTGTTCTTACTTATCAACAGCTATGTGAAGGGAACCACCTTTCCTCATGCCTCTAAACAATCTTCAGCACCAAAAATACCCAAACACAGCAGTAAAATATCACTTCGTCTTCTGGGATCTTCTCCTATTGCAAAGCAATATATATAAATATTTAATTTACTATTTTGTATTTCTCTAGATTAACTAGAAAATGGATATGTCATGATTTCTGCAGTTAAAAAAAACCTGAGGGACATGACCAGCTGGAACCACACAGTGGTGACCTATTTCCAATTTTCACCTTTCTCCAGCATTCCAGAGATCCAAGGCTCTCTCTTTTGTCTGGTATTGCTCATGTACCTCAGTACTTTGGTGGGAAACATCCTCATCATTGTGATCACTATGGTAGATGCTGCCCTTCAGTCCCCCATGTATTTTTTCCTCAAGAACTTGTCCTTCCTGGAGATTGGCTACACTTCATCCACAATCCCCAAGATGCCGGTGAACT
>NW_009229393.1:0-6259 GCF_000690835.1 Fulmarus glacialis
GTCCCCCCTCCCAAAAAAAAATTATTCAATAAATTCCGACTAAATTCTGTTGAGGACCATGTTTTCTAATGGGAGGGAAGAAGTAACAGAGGTGGCAATTGACAACTGTCAGCACTAGTCAAGGATCTTCATAGATATAAGTAAATCTGTTTTTCTCCCACCTTGCTTATACTTGAGGAGTCCTAGCCTGCTTATAGTATTATCCAATGAAGCTCTCAAAGATCCCTGTGAAACAGGGAACCATACAAAAGTTAAGTGAAATGCCCAGGATCAAATATCAGACCCATGGCACGGCTGTAAAGAAGAATCATCAGGCGTTTTCTCTAGCCGTGTGAACCCACATCATCAAGTTCAGGCACCTGATGTCAAAGTCATGCAGAGTCTTCAGTAAATTTACTAGCTTCTTTTAACAAACAGTGGTGCCATTTTGTCATCACTCCAGAACTGGAAAGCTGTTAGAGAACCTCATCTGTCTGATGGTTAGGGAACCTTTTCCCAATTTCTCTCTAAATCTGTTCCTGGCTGGTTCCCACTTATTTGTGTTATGCTGATGTTGTCACTATTTTTGCCCCCTAAAAATAATCAAAATGAATATAGGAAATAGCATGTCATATTTGTAGCAAGAAAGGAGTAAAATAACTTCATTACAATAAAATAAATTCTAGATCTTTGTTATTTTTAAAGTGCTAGCAACTGGGAGACAGGATATCTGGAAAATATTGATCATAACATTTTCTTGAAAAGTCTTATCAGGATCATCAAAAGCATTACTAAATTTGTTTTGGTTTTGGCAAGTTGTTAATTCGTTTTGACATTTTTGAGAAAATAATTTTGATGAACTTCAGAGGTGCCAGTTTAAATGCAGTCTGAGTCACAAATAATAGGTTTTACACTCTGTTAGCTTTTTGGTGTGCTTGACAATCACTTGGTAGGTTAAAGTTTTATTCCCCAGGAAACAGCTGGTCGAATCCCAGCTGGAACCTTAAGGCTAATCAAAGACATGGGAATTAGTTTTTCATAGATATATAAAGTAAAACATCATCTGCTTCCGAAGGTGGCTGGTTACTCAAGTATAAGATGAAGTCACTCGGTTGGTGGAATTAATGGTGTTACTGCTCAGGCTGCACAAGCAATATGGACAAATGGGACAAGTGTTCCAGTCTCCCCAGCTGGTCCTTCTCTCTCAGGACTTCTCTGCTTGTTGACCTGCTTTGGTTTCTTTGCTCTAAAATTTCTGAACTCACTCCCATTTTTGTTTTCTCTCCAATTTTTCCTTTCAGGTGAATTCCACATCATTTTGCCCTTGAATTCCATTTATAGAAAGTGGTTGTGAGTGAAAAATCTGTGATATTGTATTCCTATGTGAAAGTCAAACAGTTTCAGAGTTTATTTAGTACTTCATTCTATTCTCCCTTTCTTTTAAACTTTACATTGCTGGTGGATACTGAAAAGCCATCTTGATTTGTGATTTTCTGTGGGTTTTTGTCTTTTTCTTGAAAGAGATCTGAGAAAACACCAATATTACAGTAGGTCCCATAGGAACTTCTTTTCTGCATATGACCTGGACAGGCATGTCCTCCTATTTTTCTAGCTGAAGCTCTCACCTTTCAAAAGTGAATTTCTTTAGAAAAGAAGGTAGAAATAGGCTGGATTTTCAAAGCTGATTTCCAGATGTTAAATGCCAAATCGCAAATGCCAGACCCCTTATTTTGTCAACATCCTATGAAAGTCAGTCATATCCTGGAAAAATACTGACTGTAAGCCGGTGTCTTGGATAACTACTAAGACAATTGTAGCAAAGATAACATATAGGCACATTATATAGTCCCACAATAATGGAGAGTGCAGTTTGGTCATGGAGGAGAGTCCTGTTCCTCTGTGGTTACGTGATAAACACTTTTAATTATCAGCATTGTCATTTGCATAATGGAATTGTACAGCTGGCCACATGCAGCGAATGGAGTTACCACATGCTCTGTCAGGACTCATGCACAGGAAGAATTGGTGGAAGAATACTAGCTCTGAGCAGGGGGAAAGTAAACAATTACACATCACAAATCTAGAGACTGCCTGCATAGGAAGAAGGGGTTAACTGTGCTAGATTATGGAACTCCTCAGCAGCTTGAGCAGTACTAAGAAAGGTAGCAGTTTGCTGGCCTGTACCAAGAACCACTTTCTGTTGGTTGCAGGAAGCTACTTTAGGGTAAACTGTCTTTTTTTGTCATGGTTCAAAGCTGTAAGTCTAGGGAATGGCTTTTTGACAGAGATCCAAGCATCTTAATGTAATGGTCAGCTGCACTTTGATATCCTATGGTTTTGGCTTCGGCTTTGGCTTCTGCTTGACTGTAGCATAGATAGTAGACACTGCGTTTCATATTCTCATATACCAGCGTACACTGAAAAAAGAGCAGGCTGTGAGAAAAGATGGATGAGTGCTTTACCTTGAAGGCTATAAACACAGCTGCGTAGATCAGCAGATGGCAGACTACTGCTAGCAATGGGCCACAAACAATAGGAACTGTTCTTCTTCCACATACTGTTCCAGATGGGAGGCCTCTAAAGGGAAAATAGAATATGCTTGTTTTGTGGTGCTTTCTCCAATTCTGCCTTCCGTACTCTTGGTTTGTGTTTCCCTTCTGAGGGACGCTTTTTCCCTAGTGACACATGATTCAAGATAAGCGCAGCCAGCCTCGTTTATTGTATATACTGTTTTATGACTCTCTTTGACCTTGTAACAGATATAACCCTACTCTTTAAGCTATCACCAATCTTAAATGTAGAATGAGATTTAATAAATACCATAATTTCTGACACTTGATAGAGTTACAAGTGAAGCTTTTGGACTGCAAAGCCACGATCAGTGAATGACATTCAGAGAGGAGGAATGCATCAAAATTAAGCTGTTCCATCTGGGGCAGTTGGAGCTTGGCTGCCAGTGCAGTAAGAGTAAACAGGATTGCATCTTTCAGAATGACATGGTATTTGGCATAAATAAGTTTTTAATTTGTCCCATTGCTGAGGTAGTTAACTGTCCATCAGCAAAAACTGTACCTTAGATGCTGCTCTTCTGTGTGAGGTTGTTGAGTACCTGTGCATGGGGCAGCATTGGCAACTTAGGAAGATGATGTAGTGTAAGAGAAATAAATTGATTTTTTGGGTATAAAAATTGACCATTTACTTGTGTCTTTATGGCATCAGGTATCAAGAGTTTCCTGGTGGGAATCTCTTTCTTAGAGATGTGAAGAAAGAGAAGTGGAGTATTGTCTGTCAGCACGTGCTAACCTCTGCCACCAACAGACCAAGAGTGCTCTGTGAAACACCTTGGTAATATCCTGTTAGTGGTGTGCTAGTAACGTAATGAGTTGTCTGAATGTCTTCAGTTTCTGACTGAGGGCTCACAGATATGAATCATGAACTCTTGAGAAGGGATTTGGGAAGTCAGTCATCTCAACAACAAATCCCTTTCCCAAAGAGCTGCTGTTATTTTCCAGATATAACATTTTTATAGGATTATCAGAGCATTCTACAGAAAAATTTTCTTCTCTTGCACATGAAATATTAGGAATTGGTTTTTGTTTACATTTTTTCTCTGCTTCCAGTGCTTAGTAAATGAAACAAGCAGCGGAGGATGAATATTCTCATCAATCATCTTTTGTTTGTATATGCTAGTCAAGACCTAAAAATCCTCTTGGAGGGAAAGGGGAAAAGCTCTGGAGGCTTTCCTTTATGTTACTTCAAAAGTAAATGCTTCCAGTTAAAGCCCCAGACCCCATAAAGTAACTTTGTCAACTGGCTGCATAGTGGCATAAAACAAAGAGAGACTGCCAGTCTGGAAGGTTCTCTCTTCCATGGCCAATTAGGTCCATAATTCTGACTTCTCAGCATGGGCTGACCCCAGCAGACATTCAGTTCAGGGCTCCCTTACAAGTTTTGGAGGGAATGCTAAGCAGCCACTGAGAGTCGTTTAGAGATTTTGTGTCATGTAAGCAATTGCAAACATCCTAATTCTAACCATCAGCAATGAAGGCGCTCTGATGTAAGAATGCTACAGCAGACCACTCAATGTATTATTTTCCATAGAAAATTTCCTGCTAATCCTCCCTTGTTAGATAAAACCCCCAGTATTTCAGGGGTTTCTTTTTCTTGAATGATTTCCAAGTTTGACCACCAGTATTTTTTTGTGAACACATCTTCAGGTGACCTCTTGGAGCCAGAACCTTGACAAATACTGGGGAGGTCTCTGTAATGTGAATTTACATGTTGCCTGGAATCTTCACTGTTCTGACACAAAGATAACATCTATATGATAGCCCTTAGAACAGGAGGTTAAATGTGTGGTTTCAACACAAAATGCAATATTAAGGAAAATAGCTGTTGGGAATGACTGCATCTTGCAGTGAAACAAAAATAATAATTGAGCATTCTGGGGTTTGCTGTTGAGATTATTATCTCAAATTTATTAGTGACCTGGAAAAGATGGACCATAAGCTTTCCAAGTTTGTGGATAAAAGCTGTGGAGCTTGTAATGTCCATGCAAAGCTAAGTAAATCACTGGGACAATCATTATTACAGTAAATGAAATTTCATTTGGCTACATGTTGAGTACTACATGCAGGCGAAAATAATCTAGGCATTTTCTATGTAGTATGCTGAAGGACTTCAAGCTTCCCATATCCTCTAAGGAAATAGTGAGCAGTTCGTGTAAATATTTAATTAAAAAATATGTCTACCCAACGAGCAGAAATTGTAGCAAAAGAGTTAGGACACCTAGGAGGACTGTACGTGGGACAGGGTGAGAGAGAGCAGGTGGATACTGTATTGCCACATCAAGTGTTCATTTTCATCTTCTGTGACCTATGGTTTCCTGTAAGTCTGGGATTCGTCTCTGTCTTGCTCAACCTGTGTATTAGAGTATTATTGCTCTGCCTACTATCTCATCTTTTACGTTACCAGTGCTTCTGGCACCTGACTAGCTATAAATGCCACAAAAATGTAAGTTGCAAGTGGGCAAAAGGATGTATCACAACAAATGGAGGTTTGACATGTGCATTTGTGACCTTCAGTTCCTGCCTCGTGTATAAAAAGCATCCATTTATCTGCCGACACAGCGTGTCACTGCCTCGCTATGTTGATTTCCCAGGTTCACTAGCAGAGCTCAGTCTCTTCCTCTTATTCAACATGGCTTATGTTATGCCTTAGCCACGGGGCGTCACCTTTATAGGATCACAGAATCTCACTGTTCCAGTGGCATACAGCTGTTCTAGAGTTATATAGGAAAACAAGCTTTTCCAGGAGCTGGGGAAGATCAGATTTGCTCCTGGTGAGATAATGACTCTCAACTTCCAATTTTTCAGAACACAGTAAAAAACTGGTTTACATTGCTCAGTTTGTCATCAGTTGCTCATCCACACTGTCACATCCACACTTGCTTTTCTCTTTTTCCCTTATACGCTACTGAAACCCTGGCATTTTAGCCTTTTAGGGACATGAGAATTGCACAAGACGCAACCCTAAATCAGTTAACACTGCATTAAATACAAGCTTGCATCATACTAGATGTTCCATAGACAGTTTGTATAAAACTTCTAGTGAGCACAGAAGTGTCCTTTCATTTATATAATAACTTTCTTTTTTTCTGTAGTGTTATTCTTAGGTTATTTTGTCATGGATGATGAAATACATGTTTCAAAAAATGTATTTGTGTACCAATGTCACATACCACTAAGGCTTAGTAACTAGTGATGTACTTCTTGTGAATAAGTATTAAGCAAAGCTTTCAAAACTGTAAAAGAGTTTGTGGCTTCCTCATTTCCATTAGTTTGTGCCACCCTGGCTTAAAGCAGCTGTCTTTTTTGTATCTCAGATGAGCAGCAATAACAGGAGCCCCAGGGTAACAGGTACTGAGCTATACTGAAGTTGTAAGCATGGGAAGGGCTCAGGTCACCGAACAGCTATGATCTATGCCATCTAGAGAAGCAAACTCTGAAATATTTCCAGGCCTCTCTAGCATTTCTTAGTCTAATCAAAGAAGAGAAGAAATGCGAGTTTTTCTATGATAAGGTAGTCATTACAGATCATTTTCCAAGTTAAGTCACAAAAGGAACCCATGAGAAGTGATTGGCATGTGCCTAAAGATACTGCTATACCCATTGAGGAGTGGATGGTGGGAAGAAAAGTAAAGGATATGGATACACTTTAATATTGGCTCATCTTGCAAAGATAACATCAAATAAAGATGACATTAGAAGATCAGGAAAGA
>NW_009229393.1:6272-15917 GCF_000690835.1 Fulmarus glacialis
TAAACTCACATTGCAATAAGCGTGGCAGTAGTAGTCACATAAATTCAGACTTGACTCACTATTTGTTATAAACCCGTACCTTAGCACTTACAAAGACAATTCTTCAAACAGTGAGATTCAGAAATACTTATAAAAACCAGTGTGCAGGACACTGGTAAAACCTGCCAGTGTTGCCCAAGCGTACCAGACAATATCCCTTCAAAGCACTGGGCTGGCTAGTGATGCCATAACACAGTGTGTAATAGCAAGGGTGAGGCATTCCTAGGGCAAAGACTGCTTTAAAGGTATATAGCTATTCCTAACAAAAACTGAACTTGCTTTGCAATGCCCACAGCTTGACCATTCATTTGCAGGACCCAGAAATATAATATAAAATAGGATTTGTTTTAATTTCTGTAAACAAGCTAACTTTGGAAAGGTAATTGATGGACTTGACTTGAAGTTTTATAGCTGCTTTTCACCTAAAAGCAAATGAGCTACTCGTAGCCAGCCAAATCTGGTTTAGGGATCTGGAGAAACCTATAGCTGCAGGCTTACTGATTTTAGGGAAGATCCCAAATGAGTTCATAGCTGTAGGGGTTCCTGCTTGGGCCATGGCTGATGGCAGAAGATCATCCAAAAGTTTCCTACCAGCTGGCAGCCTGAAGCTGAAACAGCTCCTCTGTTGAGCAGCCAGCTGACTGCAGCCAGAAAGGAGGGCTCTCTTGCTACCACGAGAAGTAGCACATTGTGGAATGAGATCTGCTCTCACTATCAATTAGCACTTGGGATACTCAGACCATTAGTCCGTGCAAACAGCTGGAACTTCTCCTAGTTAAAAAGTCTTCCTCCAGAAATGCCTATCCAGCCATTGCGGAAGAACTGATGTTGCTGTAGGTGTGTTTATTATGAACCTGAGGCTTAGCTTCCAAAGCAATCTTCCCCTCCCCTGTTCACCCGGCAGGCAAGCACATAGTTTCCCTATACAGAATCTTACACCAGTTAATGCAGTGTCCTGGGTTATTTTATGCTGCTTGACTTCAAGTGCTCTTAGCTTTACTGAACGTGTCTATACCATTTTAAGTGTCTGCGTAGTACTGAGGCTAAATTCCAAAGGCTGTTTTGCTGTGCCTGCTGCAAATGCTTGGATATGTTCCAAGCCCTAGTCTGGCATTTAAAAGGGATTTTCCAGGATGTTACAATTCACCCAGCACTATAACTGTGCCAATCCAAAAGCTTTGCTGCCTTCAAAGATACACTACTGCATGTAGTACAAGTGTGTTCCAAGGCACACAAAGCATTAAAAAGACCAGCTCAACCAATGGCTTTATTGGCATAGACATTAAACTACCCAGAAATGTTTTCTCTAAGCTACTTTCAGGCTGCGTGAACTATTCAAAGTTTCAGTGCTGCTGTGTGTATGGAAGTTTATGTGACAGAGCATATTCTTGTGTTTGCTCCTGTATGCATGTGGCCTGCCTGGAGCTTTTCACACAAAGGAGGAATATCCACTTCCTTTTTTCCCAGTAAGTCACTGCATCCAAACCCAAACATACAGATTCTCCTTACAATCTCAATGCTTCCTTGGAAGAGGGGGGCACAGAAAATGTGGCATTTCAGGGAGCAGCTCTTTGAGCAATCGGTGGGTCTGTTTCTGATGAAAATGGAAAAGTGGGATGTCCATTGTGGCAGTGACATGACATCGTTAAAAACTAAATTACTGAATGTTTTAAAAAAGGGTGAACGGGAGAAAATATATTTAGCAATTAGTAATTTAAGTAGTCCTGCCCTGGATTGAGTGCTTTACTGTGTCTAATTTGTAATGAACAGGTTGACACTATCTCTACATATAGTACAAAATTCTGCCAAAAGTGAAGTAAAATAGTTACTCTTGAAAAACTTAAACAAAACAAACCAGAATAATTCTGCAAAATGGCACATATGTTTTAAACCGCGTTGTGGCAGCCACTGCAAATTTAACATTGTTCAGATGAAGTTGCCTTGTACCGATTCTCAAGGTCCCAAAGCTGGCACTTTGTTATGAATCTAAACTACAAGCCTTTCTGGAAAGACATGCTTTAGCCAAACATGTGTTACTGGGATCAAATATATAAGGTAAGTGGCTGAAACATAACTGTCTGATTTTAAAAGGTCAGATAAAGCTACTTAAAGGTATATACTGGCCTTAAACTACATTAATTTTGGTGAGATTGAATGTTTTAAACATGAGAGCCTATGTATATAAGTACCTGCGTGAATAGTTTCCAGTTTGACAGTCGGGGGGCGAGTTTGCTAGCTGAGTCGTTGCCTAAACCGAAGGTTTGGGTCCCAGCTGCCACTGTTACTCAGGAAGGCTGAAGGTGGCTGCAGAGACCAAACCTGATGCTCCGTTTAGGTGACACAGCTCTGGCTTACAGGAGGCTGCAGTCCATCCTGAGCTGATTTGCTGTTGCGTTACTGGTTATATAATGTTAAGCTACCAGTGTTCCCTGTCCTAATAAGAATAGCAACGTGGAGAGCAATAGTTTGTCAGGACAGACGAGCTGGTTCTCTAGGATATAATTAAGTGCTGACAAGCTCAGACATAAGACACGTGTAATAAATTAGTTATAGTACCTGAGTAAGAAGGATGAACTCTGCCGCAAAGGCAATTATACAGAATTTCAGCTTTGGGACCACTTCCACACATTCATGTGTGTTGGGAAATCATGCATAAATTTCATGTGTCTTTAGCAAAACTGAGAAATTATTAACATAATATTAACATAAACAGATACAAATTTTTAAGTCCAAGTGAAATCTAGGAAGGTTGTTGCAATAGCACCTGTTTTTGATAGTGTTGTCATTCTTCTGGCTTTAGAAGCAAAGCAGCAAGTATGGAAATGCTTTTCTTAATCTGCTTCTATATAAAACAACTGGACATTTAATTACTGAACTGGTATTTTAAAAACTCAGTAATCTGCTGTTAAAAAAACTACCAGACCTGGGTTTCACAAGATTGCTTTTTCAGAAGTGATAAACATTCTGGCTGTATTCAAGTGGTTTTCAAGCCCTGGAATCACCACAGGGGCTATTTTAAAAGTTGTATTTGCTAGTTTCCCATTTTTCCGTTTACTTTTGTTTTCATTCTGTCTTTGTTTTTCATCCCTCTGGCCACATTCAACTTGTATTTAGCATACCTGTGTGTTTATGTTGGAGGATAATTTTACTCATACAAGCAAGACAAATTATTGGATTTTTATATCTTCTGTTTTAAAATCCATTTCATTGAGGGTGGAGAGGGGTGGGAAGGGCCCGAAAAGAGCTGCTGACCCTTAAAGAAGAGGTCTAGCAATAATCGTTTCACTAGCAATAATCTGAACTTGTCTCCTGAAAGGAATTGCCTGCTATGCTTCAAATAATGAGGAACATTGTTTTATTTGGTTTCATATAAGCTGCTGAACAGCTAAGATACCAAATAATTTATTTTTTCTTATTATACAAGGTCTGGAGGTATTTTCCCTATTGGCTTGCACTGTAGTTTAGCTTGCATTATTGGTGTTAAAGTAAGGAAGCTATGTAAATGGTAGAGGATCAAAAGACCTGAAAGGACAAGAATAGAAGATGTGTCAAGAATAGCAGTATTTCATATTTGATGGTGTCACTGAAATGCACCAATGTCTAGGGGAAAGAAGCTGACAATGGAACTAGCATGCTGTGAATATTATCCATGGGCAGAATCTTAACCAAGAATCTGGGGCAAACGGCTATTGAAAATTAAATGTACTGTTGGATCTTCAGTATCAGAGCAGTCTTTAGCTTTTCAAATCTCAGCCAAATAATATACAGGCTAAGCAAAAGTGTGAGTGGCAGAGAAGAAGATTCAAGATAGAGAAAGACAGTATCAAACACAAAGCATTTCTTTGTAAACCTGAGCAGTACACAATTTGACTGAGAAAAACAATGATGTAATCAAAATTAAATGGAGTCCAGGACATTATTAGAATTAACATCTCCATTGATTAGATGAGTTGCTGACAGCAGCAGCAGTGTTGCCGGGCTATCAGTCTTGCACTCTTGTTTGACATTTCAAAAGAAAATGATGAATGTCACCAAGTTTTTTGCCATTTGTATGATGTAAGAGAGTTTGCTTGATGGATTTCAGATCTCCTAGTTTAGTGGGATCTTGAGCACATGAAAATATTTACTGCTTATCTTACTTGGAGGCAAGTTTAATTTGTTTCTTTTACTGTGGTTCCAAAAGCAAGGGCTTGTCTACCTACACCTTGAACTAAATTAACAAAAATCTGTTTTGATTTATTCTGACAATCACTTCAATGCAAGTCTATGCATACATACCGCCTTTGGCTGTAGTATCTTAAAACTGACTTAATGCTAGTTAGTGTGTAGATGAGCTTTAATTGCCATCTTCCACAGTGCTTTATTAGAAAAGTTTTAGAAAAGCTACATGTTTTTCAAACATTTTGAAGGCAGTGCAGCTGGACACTTGGCTATAGCTCGCCTTTCAGGAAGTGATCTTCTGTTTTGTGTCTGGCACAATGATGCTGCTTCTGGCGCCAAAGAGGAGACAGCGGCCGCTCTCTGCTGCGTCCTGGCAGAGGCACAGGGCACAGATTGTTGGTGACCTCTTGTGGAATCGAATAATTGCGATGGAGCTGATCCAGTCATACAAGGGCACACTCCATCCCCCTTGGTCCTGGCTCTTCTAAGCTGTTCTAAAACCTCTTTGAAAAAAAAATATTCAGCTGAAAATGAAGATAGGTACACTACCTCTGATTTGGCCAGGTTTACCACACTTCCAGTATGGCAAATACCCTGTGATCCTTAACAATTAGAAGAAAGTGGGATTTACTGAAGTTGGTATTGACAGCAATAGCTCAGTTTGGGAGTGCCTAAGTATCCTTAGGGGAGTCTGTTGAAGAATACCTGCTTAGCTGCTGGGAAATGACAGCATCCTCACAGATGTCAGTATGCTGCACAAAGTCTCTGGAGTATGCTTCATACTTGCTTTCCATTATATATCAATGTCACTTGCATTCTGTGCCTGCAGAACAATGAGAGGCTTGTCCTAATCGCTACTGCTTTTCCAAGCTCAGGTGGAGGGTCTGATCATGGGGTTCATGAGAAGTAGGAAAATGGGTTTCAACGTGAGCCAAGTCCTTAGACTGGCAGTTGTCAGTGCATGTAAATATCACCTGTCTGTTGGAAGTTAGAGGCATGATAAAGAAATAGAAATTACAGCATTGTGTACATATATTCCCCAATGACTAAAGATTGATTTGAAGTTAGAGCCTGTGCCCCACTGACCACTCAAGCACTGGGTCACTGCTTCCTCCCTCTTGTAATATTGTCTACAGCTTTCTTACTTGTACCTAATTCTTCTGCTCTTACATTCTTGCCCCTTAGAGGCCCATTTTTAAAATCTACCTTCCCAGACAAGACTTTGTGCCAGAGACAGTTGTTAACCAAAGGTTAAGAGGACTCAGGCCACCCTTCCCTCAGTCTCCCTTCTCCCTGCTAAGTAGCTGTCACAGAAATATTCCTTCTGACAGAGGTGCTCTGTGTGAAGCTCCTTCTGCAGCCTGCCAGCCCTGGTCCACACAGTCCTGCCAGCAAAGCAGGACTCGCTACAGCCAAGCGACATGTGCACAGTGCCTCTTTTTGCCCAAGGCTGAGGATGTGGTGGTATTATCGCTAATGCTTTTAACTGCTTTGCCTTGCTTAGGCCACAAGCTGCTGTTTTGTCCAGAGACCTCAAAAGCCACACGGGAAGCAAAAATGTACTTCCAAAGATAGGAACATTGCATCACTAGAGGGCATCCCACACCTCATCACAGCCAGCAGCAAATCCCAGGGTGGCGGAGGGGCAGGCAAGCAGGGTCCCTCAACTCCATTCTGCTCCCTGGGCTTTGTCTGCATGGAGGTTTTCTGTATGTAAAACTGATTGAATAAGGGTGTGATTTTCCTTATAAAATAGTAGTACATGTATCCAATACAATGCTATTGTACAGGTACCAATGTATTACAGTCTGTTTCTGTTCAGGAACAGTTGTTAGTATAAATCTTCAGTATTATACCAATGGAAATAGATCTGTGTACGTGTACAAATGCATAGGTGTGTAGGAATGTTACCATTTTAACTAGACTAGAGTAAATAAAGAAATATAATATTTGGTATGTACAAAAGACTACACAAAATAAAAGCATCCAGATCAGCAGGGGTTTTCTCCCCTGCTTTTATTCAGTTTACTAAGACTTAAAAGACTGGAATTTCTAAGTCAAGGAGAACCCCTTTCTGATTCCAGCTTTCTGTGAAAGAAGTCGGGTACACGCCGCCTGCATCCTGAGCGCAGAGGTCTCAAGCACTGCGGCAAAGAACATAGAGAAATGTTCTAAGTGGAACACTTAAAAAAAAACCCAACCAAAAATAGATACCAGTAATGCAGCAAGAGAGAAGGGGGAGGGTGAAGACAGCTTCATTTTACAAATGTCTTTGTTGAGACAGTAACTGGATACAGAAATCCAAGTCACAGTGGGATTCCAAGAGTGCACATCTGCCTCCCAGCCCTTGTGTTTCCCAGAGCAGTGGTGGTTAGCTGAGATCTTTAGAAGGTGGTTATATGTGTCTGCCTCTGAAGGCAGATTTTGAGGTCCACTTTTGGGTGCCCAAAAGATAATGAATGTAAAGTCTGTTCACTGATATCGAGCAGGCTACCCTCTGATATGGACCTGTTTCCATATTTCACTCTTCTCTTAGAAGAGAGATACTAAATTAACTTTTACCACATAATTTTACTAAGGCCTGCTCTACAAAGAAGCAGTGTACAGTTCTGGCTCCAGTGAGATAGCTAGGTGGGGCCCACTGGCTGTGGCTACTCAGTAAAGGAATTGTAAGAATAGAGAATCTTCAGCAGAAATTCATGAAACAACACTCTTCACATGTCCCAGTGAGGCCCAGGCAAAACTTATCCATGAGTTGGTCTTAGACTGGAGTCTGTTAGTTGAGTAACCCGCATGTGGGAAGCCATTGATGCTGATATCCTGGGTTCTCCAGAATTTCTTTGCTGTAAATCCTTGCAAAGTCTAATTCTTTTCTTTCTTACCATGTAACCCTATGTTATCATGCCAAGGCTTCTCTTAAGTAAAAGTTTCCTGTTAACAAAATTTAGCCAAACAGCAAGGCCATTTTCCAATAGTCATATATGTCACATCAAAGGTCTCCGTTAGACAAAATTTGCAGCAGGCAAACATGTTTTCGTGTGGCGCTTCACACAGGTTTGGTTCTCACATGAAGCCTCACTACAACCATATTTGCTTTCTTTCTTTTCTGTCTTTGCCATCTTTACATCAGGGTTAAAGGACTGTACTGAAGGAATCTAGAGAACTTGTTGCTTTCCCATCCTGTTAATTGACTCCATATCCATTCTGTACCCTCTCTGTTCATACTCTGTTCCTCAGGGCTTCTCTGTAGCATGTCCTAGTCACAAATAGGGGCCAAGTCCATCTTTGCATAGCTGAACATCAAAGTTTTCCAGTCTTGGAACCTATTGCTTTTGCATCCTCTGGTGGGCTGTTCTCCAGATCATATAGATCAACTCCATTTATTTCAAGACCTACAGTAAGCCTTAGCAAAGGCTGGAGCTCTGTGGCAGTTCTTGGCAGGAAGCTCTTTGCATAAAGCCTATTAGGGCAGCGACAGCTGAGCTTCCCCCTTAACAACTTGCAGAAGCAGATTGGAACAAATTGTTCTTGTGGTTTGTTTTTTTTTTTTTTTTAAATATGTATTTTGAGAGTAAAGTTTAGTGTGTGCACATACACACTCACTACTGAATTATTTTAAAATAGGAACAGAAAAAAACAGATGAAGGTAGAGGTCAAAGAGATGCTAAAGAAGGGACACATATCTTTCTCCTGTGTTTGATGGTTTTGAATGTAAGGAAGAGCAGGCAACGCCCAGATTCAGAAAAATCAGTGTTCTTTTCTAATCCAGTGTTAAAGGTCCAAGGTCCGCTACTGATTCTGGGAGATTTTAAACATACAAAGGGGAGGCAAGTGCTCATGTAGTCTTTTCAACTCAGTATGATTTGAGTTCTTTTAACTCTCACTTGTGCCTCTGAAATTCTCCTTCTCCATGTTTGTAGCTCACAGAGATTATTAGACAAGGATGCTTCTGAAGCAGCACTGGCATTACACAAGGCATCCCGTCACATGTCTGTGCCTATCCCCTGGTTAATAGAAATATGTGTAAATTTGAATCCTGAGATGCAGGTATACCCTGCGTTCATAGACATTTTCTCCTTAATGATACTTTTTTTTTTACCTTGCTAAATACTTTCCCACTGATAGATACGGAAATTGATACGTAAAAATTAAGTGGGTCCTTAAAAGATTTCTTGGATATAAAGGCAGATAAATCATTTGCACAGGCCAGAGCTCAGGTGTGCTATATATATGCTATATGTCTGGGAAAATGTTACATTTCATAGATTGCATGTGTCAGTGGTGAGGTTTCTTGCTTCTCTAACAAATTAAAATTGCAGGTAACTGTATTCAGGCTCTCTGGCTTTCTAGCAAGTTGCATGCGTAGTCCTGTTCATGTGAATGGGGAGATCGCCACAGTAAATGTGGATGGCATTTGAAACAAAGGCCTTGTGTAAATGATTGTATAAGCCAGCAATATCCCATTAGGACCAAAAAATCCAGATTATGACATTTTCTGATGGTAGTGGCTAAGGGCTTTGGAGAAGTTAACTGCTTCCATGCTAGGATGGTGGAAGGCTATATCCAGTGAATATATTGTAACTAACATAGCAACAAGCGGTATAGGATAATAAACATGTTCTGCTGTCCAGACACTTTGCATACACAGTGCATCAAAAGGGTTAAATATAGTTGTTCTCAACAGTGTTTGGCCTGGCTGAGGATTAGAGCTTATTTTAGCTGTTCTTCCTAAACATAGCAAAGGTCATGAGGGAACAGGCTTTGTTGCTGAGTCTTATTGGCCTTGTTCTTTGTAGGGGTTTTGCAGGAGGACAGGATTGTCTCACTTACAAGGATAATAGATGACAAGCCTGGTGCTGATTAACCTCATTTTAATTGATAATTAATTTTAAACCCTATTTACTTTCCCTGGAACAGCTGAGACTTCAAGGGAATCACAACAGAGGTGAACGAGAACTGAACTCTTCCCCAAGGAAATGATACAGGCGGGAAGGAGAAAAGGCGAAGACAGATGCATATTCAGATTGTCAGTTTGGATCTTCATTAGATTTATGGCTGCTGAAAATGGAGGCCTCTCACCTTTTGCTAGCTATTATACATGCTTCCTCTGCTAAGGCATCTTATTCTGCAAAAACCACTACACTCCAAATTCTGGGTCCTTCCTTAGCCCTGCTTGCCAGTTAGCCTTTTTTTTGCTTCATTAGAACTGCTTTTGCCTGGCAAATTGGTGGAGTGGCCTGCGGGCCATCCAGGAGCATGAATACTCCTTTTATACTTGAAATATATGTGATGCTCCATAGTTTTACAGTAGTAAAAGCTTGAGAATCTGTGTAAAAGGTCATTTTTATTCACAGCCCAACTCTTTGCACATTCTGGACTTAGTTCTGCAAATCAGAGCCTTCCAGGATTAACAGCTGCATTAAGTTTCCTAGCAGTGCATTCCTG
>NW_009229393.1:15948-47618 GCF_000690835.1 Fulmarus glacialis
TAGTTAAAATCTATTGAAAGCCATAATGACTGCAATAATAAGTCTGCCCTTCTACAGCACCATCTAGAGAGGAATCTCAAATCATTTTACAAACATTAAGGAGTTAATTCTTTAAACACCTTTGAGATGCATGTCATCCTTATGGTATAAGTTGATAAACTGGAAGTCTGAGTAATTTATTCAGGGTCACATAACATCTACGGCAGAGGCAGCAACTCCTCCTGATGCTAGGAACTGCTCTAAACTTATTTCCAGGACAATGTAACAGCATGAGCCACATTCTAAATTACCTTTTATATCAAGATTGCAGTTCATCTCTCTGTAGTAGTTATGGCATTGCAGAATCTCCACTCAGTGGAATTACTAATTCCATTTTACTTGGTTATGTTTGTAGCCTGGTTATTCAGTACCTTCATCCTACATCGTAGGGCCTTTGAAAATAATGCAGATAATTTAGTCTGAATTTACATAATCTCACTTGATCATTAGGTATAATCAAGTTCTATTCTCACAGTATCATTCTGAGATATTCGCACACATTGCATATGAAATGCCACCTGTGACATCTCCCCCTGCCTTTACTGATCAGAGTACCTCTCATTCAGGTAACAGGGGAAGAAAAAAAACCTTTTCTGAGTCCTGACCTGAGCTCCCAGAGTGATTGAGGTCTTACACTGGGCGGTCCTAGAAGAAAGATTCCTTGGGGCAGCTTCGTACTGTATCAGCATTAGAGCAAGAAGTTGGAAAATGTAGCTCCTATTTAATCAGATGGAACTAGAAATGCTTTTCTGAAGGGCATCTGACACTGCAGGCAATTTAACCCTTTATAACTAATATCAGCTGATCCCACTTCTACCTTTCTTGTTTTAATGAATGATTGAACATTCGTCCTAATGGATGCTTCTCTTTTGAGAATTAACAGTTTGCATTTCATTATCTATATCTTGATAGATAATTAGTTAGCATTATAGATTCCAGGTTTGTTTTGGTGACTGCAGATCAGCTTCACTTCATTTACAGGTTAAAAAAAAAAAATCCCTAGGTGCAGTCCTGCAGATTCAAAATGGCATCTGAAAGTCAAGTCCTTCTGGCTCCTTCGTCCTAGCAACAATAAACACTGGGACAGTCGTTCCTTCTATTACAGAATATTTCTAGTCCCTTGCCAAATTAGGCATAAACCCCATCTCTTAGGGCAGGTTTTTGAAGTTGCCCAGGCTGCTTGCAGAACTGCCCATTGCCAACAGTTTTTCTGAATGGGTCCTGCCAAGAGGAGAATTGTTTGAAAATATGGCCACAGTTTTAAGAGCCATTTTGAAGTTCTTGCCTTCATAACTGCTTTGCTCGCTTTTGCCCAGTAACATATTCAGACTGTGGGTGTTGGCAAAATACTGGCAGCTTATGGGAGGAATGTAGTATGATGAAACACAAGCTAGCGCTCCTGATTACGTGTTCTAGCCCCAAGATTGCAAGACTCTTGCATCTGGCACCTTATAAAATGGGGATATTTTTCAGCTGTCAGCTCTTATGGCAAAGCTCAGTGTTTGTTTATAGAGGACATTGGGATACATGCACAGACAGAATGTGGAAATTCTGTTAATGAAAGCAGTTTGGTTTTAATAGCTGCTATGTGAGTGCTGGATCTGCTCAAGCAGAGACAAGTTATTAAAGGTGATAGTACAATGATGATTAGAGCAAGCCCCTGGCTACAGTCTTTCCCACATTTAAAGTCATTTCAAGCATCAGGATCCTACTGCTACAACTGGCAGCACAGGTGGCTTACCTGCTTACATATACACATGTAGGATTTCCCCAAGCTAGATGTTCCCTGTTTTTTTTTTGATAATGCTTTCTTTCCTTCCTTTCCTGCCTCCCCCTCTTCCCCCCTGCCCCTTTGCATTGGAAAGAGGAAGATATTTCCCTTTTGCTTTCTTCCTAAAGGCTGCTATGTATTTTTAGCTGCTCAGGATGCCTCCAAATAACACACTGACTCTGAACTTGCATTGTCAGCCTTCCCTGTAAGCCCCTTCTGGGAGGTTTATGGCTCACTCTCTACAGCTTTGCTGATACAGCGTGTAATGTTTATACCTGCAATCAAGCATTGGCTGAGCTGAAGCCCAATCCTGGCAGCTTCTTTCCTTCTCCCTCTGCCCCCCCTTCACTTGCAACTCCGCTCCGGTGACACTAGTTTGATATAGTACATACCGTGGTGATTGCCTATATAAAAGTAAAAAAAAAAAAGGCGTTACTCAATAGCCGGAAAAACTTGTATGTGCTCTGCCCAGCAAGAGTGAGATGGACTCAGGTCTATATTTCTTCTTTCACATGATTTATAATGCCTTCCTCCCCTGCACTGCTATTTTCCAAGCCAATTCATGGATTTTGAGATTTCCCAGATAAGAGGTTCATCTACAGTTTATAAACCGTTTTCTTTTAAACAGAACATAAAGGTTAGTTTCTTTTTTTGGGTACTTTAACGGATCTTTTCCCTGAAGTATCTAGTGGCCCAGTTGTCTAAGAACTGCTCAACAGAATTTTTACCAACCCACAAAACTACCTTGCACTTGACAGGCAAAAAGAGTGCCTTTGGAACAGGGGCCTCATCTAGATGGGAAAGTGAGGCTGATTCAATTGGAGCAGAATTTTAAACTAGCTTTACTTAAGCATTCACAATGCAGATAACTTTATTTCAATTTAAGAGGGTCTTACTCATTTTTAGCTTTGATTTACTGTGTATTCCCAGTCCATGTTAGCTAAACCAAAATAAACGTATCTTACAGACTTTTGCCAGCATTTGGCTAAATGGGTTTGAAGTCACTCTACTTAAATCAGTGCAGCTGTGGGTGAAAATAAGGCCAAATGCATTCAGTTATCTTGAAGACGGTGCCAACAAAATGCATGAAGAAAGGCATCATGCACATTTTTCGTGATTAATGTATCTGCAAGTTCTCAGTTACCAGCACAGAGATGCAAGTGAAGTTGAGTTTTGAATGCCATGGAATTAAGGATGTCATTGTTGTGTGCATTTGTATTTATTTTAATAGTCTCCCTGAAGTACATATCACTTTACATGGATGATGTTAGGTCACAATTTGTCTATGTTCAGTATAAACAGGAAGTTGTACTTGTCATGCAGCTGTATATTCAGATCTTTGGGAGTCTTCTCTCAGCTATACTAAAAGAAAATGCGAGGAAGAGTGCATCTAAGAATTCAGGTTCTGCTGACAGGTGAATGTTGTGATGCTTTGAGTATGGGTTTTGACTTGAAGACATACTTCAGGTCTATATGAATCTCTTGCAAGATGTCAAGACCCTCTTCTGACCAATGCTGTGATTCCACCAAGAACTCCTCTGCAAGTGTCTCACTAGGTATAAGGAGATTTCCCACCTATCAATGGAGTTCACTGTGTAGTTAAAAAGCTACTCCAAACTGAGCTAAGTTTGTTCGTTTATCCTTGAGAATTCTTGCTTAATTAAAATGGGCCTGAGGGAAGTATGACTATCTTAATTTTATCTTTTAACAGAGAAAATGTTTGAAGGACATGATTTTATGCAGATCTAGGCTTTATTTATATTAACAGAAGATACTGTTGGTTACCCAAATCTTTTTAGACTAATAGCTGGGACTCTTTTGCCACTTCATTAAATTTACGAAGTAGCAGCAGAGGTATCCAATTGAATAGGCATCACTGGTAACACTGCAAAGAAGAGAAAAAATAGTTAAGTGTATCTTCATAATAGAGTTCAATCAGACTTCCTTTTTTAAGCTTCAAAGTCAATATACCTGCTGTTTCTAGAGCTTAAATCAACATACAAAGGAGTTTTTTCACCCTTATCCACTCATAGAAGTTTCTGTTTCATCTCTGACTTGGATTTCCACAGTACAGTCAGCTTCTTAAGTTCCCATTTATTATTTATTGCAATAACTAAACTGAAATATGAATTTCCTCTATGAATGCTTTCGTTTCTTGGATCTAAAGCCTAATATTTAGCTGCTCTGAACTAGGATAGATCATTAAATGGTTGCTGCTTCACAAATATAGCAAACAAGGCCACTACCTGCCTATTCTCTCTTCTACATTTTACCCCACTTGAAAGTAGACCTACTAAGAGTCATGTGATACTTGGCCACCAAACCCCATCATCCACTTTGGACTTAAGTAGGGCTGGGGGTACGTATTTGCCCAGTAGAGAGAATATTATTGTGTGGTTTCTTAATTTATAATGCAGTATTGTGCTGAGTTTCCTAGCAATACTGGGGCAGTTGTTCTTGTTGCTGAAGTTGCTTTGCAGTGCAGTGAGTGTTGTTTATCAGTTGCTCTATTTTAAGTATGCAAAGGACAGACATATGGTTTTAGTTCAGAAATACTTGTTAAAAAGCTTCCTTCTAATCTAAGGTTAAATAGTAACGAAACTCCCAAGGGAGAGTTCAGTGTATGTGTGTCTTAGAACAGGCTCTAACAGCTGTGAAAATGAAATAGCTACTTCTCTAGCAGACTGTTGGAGCAAAATTAGCTATCTAAAGCACAAAAATAAGCTTGTAGGTTGTTTTCTTACTAATCGACATTAGAATAATGGATTAGTAGCCTATATTTATGTGTTTGAAAGCAAGGCCTTGAAGAAGAAAGAACTTTTCTCTCCCCAGAATGCTACTTCTGGGTAAGAAAGAGCTGTCATAAAGCAACTTATCTTTCGTGCATATTTGCAAACAATTACTTTATGATTTTTTTTTTTCATTTGTCCCTATTCCATCTCTCAGTAATATGGCCTATATATCTTGAAAGACATTTTAATTACAATAAGATTTGTGCCTAATGCTGTACAGCTTCCTCAGAGTTGACAAATTTGGAGAGAAACTTGAAGTTGAATAGTGGTTGCAGGTAGTAATTTTGAGTTTGCCATCGGGGAACGAAGGGTATGTGCTGTCTAGGTACAGGCTGTCTCAAATACTATGTTGGTGCATCATGAAGTTACGAAAATCTTTCCAAACAGCAACTGCACAGCTACTGATGTTTTGGTGTGAGTAGCAGAGAGGTATGGGCAAAATGTCAAAGGTGTGGCTTGCTGTGCCTCCTTGCCTTCAAGCACTGAAGCTTCATTATGTGACTCACTAGTTACGTGTGGTGCTGTTCACATCAAAACTGCTTACAAAAACCACACAGCACTGACTAAAACTCCCAGTTCCTGGCAAACTAACTGTTAGCTTGTGTATGAGACCTATTCTGAAGTGAACCTTCTTTTTTAGCCAGGAAGTGCTATACAAGAATCCAGAAATTTTGGTCTTAAACTTCAGCGAGAGGAGAAGGTGCTGCTGAAGAGGGACCCTTTCAAACTCTTGCTTTGTAGAAGTCAGGGTAGAAGTGTCAGCTATAGGAACCTAAATCAATTTTAATCCCATCTATGTGTCAGACTGGACACACTTTGAGATGCTCTGTGGAAGAGTGTCCCACCATCAGCTCTATTCTTGCTTCCATCAAACTTCAATCAGTTAAAACTGCAGAACGTGCGGCACTCTCAGAAAAATTTACAAACTTATGTTCTGTGTGTGGTTGCAGAAAGGAAAATGTAGGCAAATAGTGAGATAAGTTGTTACCATTCCTGCCCATATTTTGAAACAATGTGGACACTCTGGTTAGTGCCAAGACTCATTTCCTTCCTAGGATTTGGCTTTAAGAAAATACAGGCTGAAAAAACAAACTCCTCTTGTAACACAGCGCTGATGGCACAATACCACGTGACAATCTGAAACAGATTCCCTCCGAGTAGACTGGCTACCTCCGCGTATTCGCTGTGTGGCTGGATTTCAAAAACTGCTCAACAAACAACATGCTGATGGGCTCTTATGTGCAAGGCAGTTTTTAAGTGTTGGCCATTTATATGTGGGAGCTGAGCTGCTTTGAAAATCTGTCCGTAGCTGTCCGTATTCAGACAGGCTGACAATTCCAGCCTCTTACTCACATCTACATTATCAATCTTTGCACAGATGATTGAATAAACTGGCTGAAACCTGCAGACTCCCTTCAGGAAGAACTAGCTCACAGTACAATTGGGCCCATCACAAGACAGCTCGAATGTTTTTGTGTAACAAAATGTTGATAGCTTTCTTCAAAAACAGAAAAGCTTTTTTTTTTTCTCCCTTAAAATGAAGAAAGAAATTCTTCAACTGATGGCAATAATCACAAAGCTGATTGATCTGGCAAGCTGCAGCCTCATCAGAGACTGGCCACATCTCCATAGATCTTTCACTTCTTTGATTTCTTCTTTAAAAAAAAAAATATTCAAAAGTATGTGTCTTTGTAGAGGGATATTCAGGAGGGAGTCAGGGAATAAAGTTAAATAATGTTTTTAGTGTTTCCTTCTGTAGCTTTTTAAGTGTTTATATGTGGGCTTGGCTAAGAGATGTGAGGCCAGATTATACACTCAAATTACTGTAAATTTAAAACTTTCTGCTGAAAAACACGAGTGACTCCAGATTTGCCTCACTGTAAATTATGCACAATCCCACCTGCAGTGTTTTAAGAACTAACTAGGCTAAGACACTGTTCTGAACAAAACCTGAAATAATAAAATGCTTACCTCAAATTTCAGACCCAGCCCTGACTCAAGCCTGCATAATCGTATTATAGGTGCCACATTTTGGATTTTGGTCCCCAAGATATTTTAACATAGTAAGGACAAAGCCCATTAATCCAAAGATAGCACAGTGTTAAAACAAAACAAAGCTGACCTGTAATCCTGAAGATTATAGTTTCAGGAGAAAGATTTAATGTCATCTCAGGGTGGTTGCTTGCTTTTTTTTTTTTTTTTCTCCTTGGTTCTGTTTTGTTTTCAGGCAAACTTCAAAGTGCCTCATTAGATGCCTTCAGAAGTCAAGAAGATGAAATGAATAAGCAGCGATTCAGGCAAATTGTTGACTCTGGAGAAGGGTTTTAAAAACCAACAACACAAAAGCAAAACCCCTAGGGATAACTGTAATTGCATATCTGAAGAGTATTTCAGCGCTGGTCTGCCAGCCCCACTTAGTTTAGGCACCTTTTCTTCATCCTGAGAAAGGCTGATCCTTTTTGTCCTGGCTTCTCAAACATCAGTCTAAATTTTCCTTGACTGTGTAAATTTCCCTTGACTGTGTCACAGTGATTGAGCTTCACAGACTTCCTGTGGGGAATGCATTGTGCTACAGAGTAAATTTGCTGAGGAGAGATATATTCAATATCTGTTTTTTAAAGTGTGTAGGAATCCAGGCAATTTGATAGCTGCAGAGGAAAAATTTTTTTTTTTTTTTTTTTTTTTAAGTTCTATTTGTTACTTTAAACAGTCCTGGGATAGGATGAGAGAAAGAAAAGGGGCAGAAGAGAAAGATTCTCTCTGATAGATGGTTTCCATATTGTCAGGAGTTAAATCCTTAGGTCATGCTGAACAGTGAACACTGTTCTTTGAGAGCACGTGCTTTGCTCTCTCAGGTTTAGCTGAGCCTGGCCCTCCTCGGCACACCTATTCTTTTGTAAAACCACAGATACCACAGAAAGTCTTCGCTGTATGACCCTGTTGCTTGAAACAGGTGTGGACACATGCTCGCTGTGTCAGCATGGAAGATCTGTCTGCCCTGCTAGCTGCTGAATTAAGACTGGTGAGGAAGGAGGAGTTCCCAAGCCAGGCTTTTTGGGACATGGCATTTTGCAATACTGGAGTGCTACTCCAGCTGTCCTGCAAACCTCTGGGTGATGCTGGTCTCACTAGACTGGGGACATGGACACCAAAGGTTGCGTGGGACGCGCTTCATGGCTCTTACCAGCATTTCCTGACTTCGTGTGTGTCTCTCCCAAAGGAGTGAGAAGGGGTGTGTTGGAAGTAAGAGGGCAGATGAGTGCCTCCTCCTTTTCTTGTCTTGGTTAGGCTGGCACTCAGCGGCATTTCTCCTTCCTGACCACCTTGGTTACTGTGATGAGAGCTCCCCCTTTTTCTTTTGCATCTGCTGTCTCGCCAGTGCCTTTGAGTCTTTGCAACGTAATGAGCAGAAGAAAAATAGGGAAGCTGGTAAGGTTGTTTTTATTGTTTTTTTTTTTTCTTTTTCTTTTTTTTTTTTTCTTGGTGCAGTCACCTTTGTCATATGTACAAGGAGTATGTGAAAATTAACATTGGCTGAGGACAGAAGTTCTGCACATCACACATCTACGCACAAGCTTTTCTAAACTTCATTTTTTTAGCAGAAGAGTAACTGTACCACAGTTACAATGATCAATGGGAATAAAAAAAAGGGACGTTTAGAAGGGAGAGGATAATACCTTTTATAATGCTAACTGATACAGGTGAAAAAAACCAGACATGCTTTCAGGTTCAGACTCCCTTGTTAGATTACTCACTTCACCTTGTGTTTGTGGGTGTAGGCCAGAGGAGTGCCACTACCAGCGACAGCCAGACGGTGCTGCTCTGGCCCTTGTATTGTAGGGGAAAGTGCAGGAGAGAAAACAGTGGAAAACAGGCGCTAGGGAAAAAAAAAAATTTGTTCCAAAACATTTGCTTTGTAACAGGGTCATCTATAAATTCTGGGATTTCCTGTTTGCTGAATGGCAGTCTTTCTCTTTTCAGGTTACAGACTGGAATAATTTTATTACAGCTCATTGTAAGCTTCTTTCCTTTCCAAGCTGAGATTTGCAGCCTTTGCAAAGAAATTTCCCAGCTTTCTTGGGTTTTAAGTTGTATCCTTCAGCGCTGTCTTCTTGAGCTCTGCTTTAATTTCCTTTGGGCTTTGGAAGTGGTGAGATCATGGTAGTTTTAGGGGGAAAGCATTAGACATATTAATGGGTTCTTTTCATGCTGATGTATGTTTGTTCTGGATACCAGGGAGGTAAAACTTAAATAAAGAAAACTGGAAAAATAGTAATTTTGACCACAAGGAGCCTGATCCTGCATCTTGCA
The DNA here is from genome assembly GCF_000690835.1 of Fulmarus glacialis. NCBI lineage: Eukaryota > Metazoa > Chordata > Aves > Procellariiformes > Procellariidae > Fulmarus > Fulmarus glacialis. The sequence continues at coordinate 24,862 of NW_009229393.1, forward strand.
CATCTTGTGAATTCATTGGCTTGACTGGGAGTTGTCAGTGTTCAGGAAATACAGGTTTTAGGCTACAGCTGGTCAGGATTTTTTTTTTTTTTTTTTTTTTAAAAACCAGTGTTGTTTCAGAAAACACCCATTAATGGGTCATCTTTGTCAAGAATGTGGTTGGGGAACACTGTCAGAGTAGTCCCTCAGGTCCAGACTGTTCTAGCTAAAACAAGAGAGACCTGTCCCAGAGTATTATCTCATAATGATAATAGCCTCACGTTGGGAGAATTTACCTGCACTGTTAAAGATCTAGGTCAGGTCACAGGTCTGAAGCAGGCAGTGACAATTTTCCACATGAGTTTCTTGAGTACCTGGATATCTTAGTCTCCTTCTGTTTCATAGAAATAGTGGGAAACAATAAAAAAAATGCATTGTTTGAGAGCTGATGATAAACGAAGAGAGGAAGAGAAAGGTATTGCAAGTTTTGTGAGATAAGAAAACTGTTTTCTGCCTAGCTATAGCGTGAGATACACTCTGTGATCTGCTAACACTGGTGAGATGAGCCGTCAAAGTTTGGCCAAAGCGGTTGCATGTGGCTGACACTATACTGCATAGGACTTCAGTCTGAGAGATCCTCTGGTCTGGCCTGGGGAGCATTTACTGATTAAATTTATAATGAGGAATTTTTTGTAACCGGGGAGCGAACCTTCCACTAACTCAGCTTGAATTTTTATCAATGGTACAAGGTTTTAGAAGCTCTGAATGCATGATTTTAAAGATGTCTGTGGTTGAACATGCTGGGAGCATTTTGTCTTTATGCTGAGTTTAGCAAATTCTAGTCCTTGACTGGCATTATTAGGCGCTATTGTAACAATAATGAAAAGAAGATGATTAAAATCCGCCTACTAGTGGTGGGGGATGATGTTACTGTATAGTGATATAAGTAAGATGGCATTCCGAGCTTCTTGCATTCTCCACTGATGTGAGCACAGTATTTAAAATGTATCTCTGTGTTGTAAGGTAAAATGGAATTTTCAGAAGAGGTAAAGTGTGTAATTGCTGTTTTTATTTTAACTGATGAAATAGCTAACTTCTTTTCACATGGAACTGATGCTTTCCATGGAAATTTTGTCTATGTTAACTTTGGTGAAAGCTTCAGACTATTTTTGGCAGCAATTAAAAGCATTCAAGAAATGCCTGTCACTTCAGCTCACATATTTCCACAGGGTACTTTATTTGTGTTTTATGAAAGAAATAGAAAACATAGCAATATGGCTTCTCCTTAACTTTAACTATCTTGCATCTTGAGGCAGCAAGTGACAAGCAATTTTTCTTCATTGGGAGCTGTTCTTCCGGATATCACAGCATGGAGTTGCTGATAGGATTTTCGCAAGAAAAATAATAACACCTAGCATTCGCTAGCACCTGCTGTCCGGCAATCTTGAAGTGCTTTTGGGAAATATTTATTAGGATTCATGACTATGAAATTGGTAAAATTTTATTGAACTGAGTTTACAAATTAGAAAGCTGATCATTGTGTCTCTAATACTCCAAAGTACCACTAATTCAAAATGTCAGCATTTTTGAAGACTTAAGTTGAGGGAACTGGGTCCTGATGTTCATAGCATATCAGTTCCCACTTTATTCAGAAAGGGTTAATTGCTAAGAAATTGAAGAATTGGGCCCACATTTTTCCAAAATTAAGAATGAACTGAGAAGACACTGCTGCAGAAAATTTATGTCAAGTAATTGCTCAAAGGGACAACAGGCGTGTATAGTAGTTAAGATGAGAATAAAACTAGGATCTATTTTATTTGCAGGATCCTCTTCTCATTCAAATATTTATAAAGCTTGTTGAATACATCTCTGTGTGGATTACGTGGGAGGAAGTATGAAATGTATGTGTGGTATCTCTATGATAAAATTTAGCTTGCTGTGTGGGTATAATCTAAAAAAAACATTAGATCAAGGGTACAACTATGTTGAGCTCATCTGATGTATGATATACCCAGATTCTAAAAGTGGTTGTACTGCAACATCTAGTACTTTGAGCTTCCACCAAAATTCTTCCTACCTCTGCATTCTGAATTTTAAAATCTCTAATGTAGTTATATGACAACACTCACTAATTTATACGGTGTTGAGCCACCTGAAATCACAAGAGCAATGGTTCTTCTCCTGGCACACCGCAGAGCTGCTTCTGAGCAATCAACGCTGACTGCATGCAATGCCCCCATCACACTTGCACCGTATCTACTATTGCAATTCTTGCCTGAATTAAAAGTCACTAAATGTAATACATAGCCACATTTGCAACTAGACACTTCTGTGTTGTTTTCTATTATGCACTAATGAAAAAAGTAGAGGGAAGAAATACAGTGTGATTTTTGGAATGCCTCACCAACACTGTAGTAAAGCATCAACGCATACAACTGGTCAAAATGGTAGGCACCGAGGCTGCTGTTCAGGTTATGTGTGGGTTATGGATGGTAACAGGGAGGTAGTTGAGGTTGAGAAAGGGAACTTGTGATGTGAGTAGAGATGGGATATTGACTTAACAGCTTCTTTCCTTATAGTTCGGGACTATGCAACCTGGGAAGCTTATCTGAAAGTCAGTTAAGACTGTTCTGTGGAGGAATGAGTTGGATGCTGGGATTATCTTCCTATCACCCTTAGAAGCTTGGTTTGTGTGTTGATGGTGCTGGGACTATGGTTGGGATGGGCAGTATATTGTTAAAATTCTTCCTTGCTACATTGCCAGGCTTTGTGTTGCTACAGGACTCCCCAGTGTTCAGCTATGAAAGGGTGTATTACTCCTGCAGGTCACTGCTGTTAATAATATATTAGGTGTATTGCAGCGAGTCTGAAGTCCTTTGCGCAGACCAGACCCAGTTTCCCTAGACACTGTACAAGCAGGGGGAAAAAAAACACCCAAAGACAATTCCTATCTTCAGTTCTTTCTGGTTCTTTGGAATCACATTGCAACTAATCCAGACTTTGGGAAGGATAAAAATCCCAAGAGGAAATAGTTCATCTCTGAACAGGGAAATTCTTTTAAATACAATTACAACTGGATACCAGAGTTTAGAATAAGGTCCCCTGCATGGCAAGGCTGTGTGCCAGTTTTTATAAAATATATAAGTGTAATTTATGCAGTATTTCTGTTAATCATGCTCTCTGGTTAAGATATCCATTAAAGCCCATCATATTAATTTAATTGAAAAATTCTGTGGGAATTGTATTAGCTATTTTCCCCATTAAATTAATATTACAGCCTTTAAATAGAATTTCTGGGCACCCATTGTTGTTCGCAGAATTATTATGCAAATTGATATCTGCTATCTGCCTTATTTGGATCTGACCACTATAACGTTTTTTTCTTTTGCTTCCTGTCTACTCCCTCCTCCCCAGCCTATGTTTAATTATCCTCTTCCTTTTGATTTCTGGGGTCATTAATGTGATGCTTTCTGGGGCTTGTCACAGGACATTTGTTGTTTGTCTGTCAGTTTGGGCCTCTCTGAATTAATCTGTTAATTAATTAAGGTATGGGGACTGTGAAGTGAAATTCCCCGGGTAGCAGCCTGGCCTTATGGTGAGGGAAAGGGCAACTCACTTCTCAGTGGCTGGGGAGAGGTGAAATGAGATTAAGGTTGTTCAGGACTGACCTTTAATTGGCCGATTTGGAGGCAGAGAGAGCTCTGTGCCCAGGGCTTGAATGGTGTCTTTGCAGATCTATTACCTGGATATCAAGATGCTTGGTGGGTTTAGCGCATCTGCAGCATATGCCATGTAGAAACCAAACTGTGGGTGCTACCTGCATTGGCTTTTAAAGAAAGACACAGTGAGCCACTGTCCTTCCCCTCTTCACCCAGCTGACAGATGAGGGGGCTGTGCATTTTCACGTAAACTGTTAGCCTTCTTGGAACCTAGGGAACCTTGATAAATGCTGTCACATAGTGGATGCCTCAGTGCAGGTCACATTCAAGATCAAGAAACCCGTGCAGTTCTTACACAGGTTACTTAAATAAACCAATTCCATTTTCTTCTCGTGAGCTCTCAGCTTCCCCCATTTTCTGTTGATGTGTTGTGCTTTTTGCTTTCTCCCAGACTTCAGCTTTTGTTGGAGCTGTTTCTGTGCGGGGTGATACTGAGTTAACCAGCAGTAATGGTGCTGGAGCCCTTTAAGAAGTTGGGGCATTATCCAAGTAGCTGCTGAATCTGAGAGTCGTGACTCGTATGTGCTGGAGCGCTGAGGGAACAGCTTGTGCTCGCATTCAGAAGAACAGGTGCCACTGCACAACTGGGGACGCCGTGGACACAGGCGCAAGGAAACAGCAGCTTGTTCAGCACTGGTTTGATATTGTTCCATAACCTGATACAGGCAATAGGCTGCGATCTGGGGTTGTGCTTATTAGCTGTCCACCTGCCTGACACCCTCCCCCGTCCTTTCCTAATTAAACAGTGAGCTCAGGTTTCCCAGTTTGGATCAACAAAATCAGGAGGGGAGATGGCTCCGGTTCCTGTCCTGTCACCCAGACACAGCCTAAAAAGAGCAGGACGGTACTCAGCAGACTCTGGCCCAGAATAAGAGAAGTGCATGAAGAAGGATTGCATCTAATCAAACAGCTTCAGGAGTCTGTTGTTGAGTTTGCAGGTCAATGTGTTTTTCCTTTTTGTTTTCCCTAAAAAGTGCAAGTCCTTGCCTTCATGGTTATTTTTGCATAACAGCTGTGTTTCCGGTGAGCAGCTGGGGGAGCTGCCTGACTCAGCAAATCTCCTGCTTTAACACTCAAAAAGTGTGCTCAAGCAAGACTAGGAATGCTGCGGGCAAAACAGCAGGTCCCCTCGGCTACCTCCCGCAACCAGTGAAAAGGGAGATACTCGTTCGCATGGATAGAGGTGTTTAGATTCAAGTGACATGAATCGTTTGCTCTGGGGAGTGTGCCCACAAAGGAGGAACAAATACATGGTCTTTATTTCAGAAACATATTGTGTGCGTAAGTTGTAAATGTCTGTAAAAGTACTCAATCACATAGAAAGAACCTGATGCAAGGCTGGGGTGCTGTGGGGAACGAGAGCCTCTTTCAGTAGGAGCGGAGAGCATTCAGTGCTTACCAGATTAGCCTTACAGAATAAACTGAGCCATTTTTATACTTCAGTCCTATGACAATATGCTATGTCTCATAAGTATCTTGAGTCACTTTTTCCAGACAGGTTCATCATATCCTTTGCATGGGGTAGCATTTGACCTCTCCACATGTGTTACTGATTTGTAGGATGTTTACATGCTGCAGAGTTGGGGGGTTTTTAGAGGGTGGATAAGAACTGGTGAGAGAGGAGGCTAGGAAGACACTTTTGCCTAGCAGTTTGGGTAATGGAATAAGAATAGGAAGATTGTATTACCAGCTCTGCTTTTGACCTTGGACAAGTAAACTCTCTGCCTCTCTCTCCGTTTTCTGCCCTTTGTCTGCATTGTCTGTTTTGACTATAATTCTTTGATATAAAGGTGGTCCCTCTTCATGTGCCTGTATAGTGTCTAAGTCAAAAACTGAGTTGATGGAGAACTTTTCAGTACTACTATGCTACAAGTAAGTAACAAAAATAATGTAAAAATGAATCTGTTTTGTAAAACACAGTGGGACTTGCATGAACAGCAAAATACCAGTTTGAGTGAGGAGGAATTAAACGTCTGGTGTAATTTGAGTCCACTGTAATAAGCAAACTAAAATTCCAGTTGCAGTGAGGTTGTTGGGGGCAGCAGGAAAGGAACTTACCTTGTAAGCGTGAGAACTTGACTGTTTCACAGGGTAACAATTTTATCATTTGCCTGTTTAGGAGGAAAAAGTTCTTTGATTGGATTTTCTGTCAGCACCTCTGTTTGGAATTGAGTCTCGTGGCAGTTCCTGAGTTTGTAGTAGATGGAGAAGAGTGAGAAAACTCTTCTTCCCCCTTGGGAGCACACAAGCCTTCCCTGACCTATGTAGCTGTGTTTGTCTTTAGGTATTCTGCCTGTCTTAGAGGCAAGGTGTACTTCCCCTTCCAGGCGGAACAGAACAAGTTATGAATCTGGCACAGAAGGACCATCGTGTGTCCTAATGCAAGCACTGAAGCTGGTGAGTGTCTTCCCTTGTCTTGCCTCAGAACCAAGCACAGGAGTCATCAGGGTTGGCTGCCTAAGACAGCAGCCCAGTTTGTGAACAGTCTTGCAGTTCTTCAAGCCAGTCACTCTGCAGTTAGCACCGGGCTTGGGAAGTGCTGTATCTTCACTAGAAGAGTCCTAGAGCATACCTTGTTTTACAGAGTCCATCTTGAGATCTTACTTCCCTAAGCGTCTGAAGACAGCTCATGCTATTTTGATCCTCGCAGCCCTGCTATTATACCAAGTCAGGTAGTGGTGATGATGCAGCACTCCCTCAGAAAGTTTCAGCACAGCTTCATATCCCACATACAACGCAAGAGAGGTGGCTGCCTTATCCCAGGCTGTCTGTCTGATACAATTAGGATTTCATAGCAATAAGAGCTAATATTTGTTTACTTCTTTTCCTAATTCTAACTAATGCATCTTTCTGAAGACATGAGCAGGCAAAAAAAAAAGAAAAGAAAAGAGGTTGGAGGTTCAATATGATTCAATTCAGCCAGCTTCAGAATAACATTTCCCTCTGTGGGTAGCAGTGACTCCTTACACACTTGATTGCTCCATTTCCTTTCTACCCCCTCAGCAGACTTTTTTTTGTGCCAACTCATACAGAACTCACAGGAGCACAGGAAGCCTTTTGCTATGTAAGAAGGGCTTGAGCCCTTTCACATGCTCTTGTATCATCTGTGAAATTAGATGCATATGTAGCCTCAGTGCTAAGTGTGCTGATCCTCTGTTGAAAAACAGGTTATTTAAAAACAACACCACCAGAGTCAATCCGTGTGTGTGTGTGTATGCGTGTGTGTGTGTATATCTGCAGAGAGAGTGAGAGCGCTTTGTCATGATTTGGGTTGACTCAGTGGGATTTGCAACCAATATTACTTCTCACAGTGCTGCTGAGACAGAGATTTTAATGTATGGATAAATAACCTACATGATCTGCCACACACAAACTTGCTGAACCCTATCCCATGGATGTACAAATGGTACCATTAAGAATAAAGGTTTCAGAGGGTCTTCCCGATTCATCTGCTCCAGTTCTCTGCTGTCACAGGCAACTACATCTCATACATCTATGAGAACATAGCTCTCACCTGAAAGCTAAATACTTTCGCCCTTATTTTGTGAGGAAGAATAAAGGGCCTCTGACCTCATGTGCACACAGGACAGAAAACACTGTAGGCGGCTCATAAGGTCTTAAAAAGTGTCATCAGTACTACACCATTTCACTGCCCGAGAAGGCTCTCTGCTTGCCCTCCACCTTGATAACTATTCTGAACAACAGGCCATCCCTCTTTAAGGCTAGTCCTGTTTATTGAAGGAATAGAAACTTGTTATTTAATCTAGGTTTTTATTTTATATGTCATAGATGTCATGGCTTTTCTGCAGATTATGCTAATATTTTTGTGCTTACAGATCTTTAGATTAACCATTTGGATGTTGAATACTTAAAAATAATTTTAACTAAGTGTAGTTAATCTGGCAGATTAACTATTATGTTGAAAAAGTTCAACCACCTCCACAACTGAGACTGGCATTTAGAAAATCAGTCTAGTAGGTTTACTCTCTGTCTTCCACCTGAGTCTTCCAGGAATGATGAGTTTGTGGGTGCTTTAGAGCATAGGCAATTTAGGTACAAAACCCGAACCAGTCTTTCTGGGTTGAGCAGAAAGAGGTGGAGGGAAGCAGCTGACTTCTGTGTGAGAGAATGGCAAGCCTAAGTCAGCAAGATGATTTAATGGGACTATTCTTGTGTTCTTCTCTCAAATTAACAGGAAGGTGTTAGAAATTTGGCTCCTAGTCAGGAAAGGTATCTTCCTTTCCCTGCCTTTCTCCCCTGTTAAGGGAGAGGAAACTTCCTTTATGTTTTATGTATGTTTGCATGTGTATGTGTGTCTGTGCATCACCAGGCATGTTGTTGAAGCATCCTGCATATAGGTTTTCTAAAACCTACATTTACAGAAACCTGTGCATTCTTAAACCTGCTCATAAACACAGTTAGCATGTGAAATTTAAGTCCCCCCTCCTTTTCCTGAAGTTCTGGCTACTTCAGATCAAATCCTTCCCAGGATGGGCTGCTCAGTCCATACTCTATATCCTCTTCTCTGTAGGAACTCCCACCTGCTTTGTACCTGGATGGAAGAATGAACCCTACCACTCAATTAGTCAGTAAAACACACTTAACGCTTTCCCAGCAGGCGCCTACTACTTCATAGCATTTTAGCTAAACACTTACAAGCCCTTTTTGCTTTCTCCCTTGTCTCATTTTTCTGCAATCCTTTGCTTCTTCTTAAATCACTAGCTGTCCTGGGATTATTTAACTGCATGAACAGCATTTCCCCCCTGCCAGAGCCCTGCCTGTCAATGCAAGAGCTCACCAGAGGGCACAAGGATTCACACCAGTGGAAACAAAGGCAGGTGGTGGGTGCTGGAACTGTGTGCCTGCTGTGTCATCTACCTTTCCCGCCTGCCTTGAGCATAGTGGCTTTAGCAACATCTTTGTCCTCTGAAAGCCTTAGCCTGTGTAACACAACAAATAGTGCCTTAGAGCAATGTGACCTGTGGCAAGCCGTAAGCGATGACATTGTCAGACATACACAACTGTTGAAACAACCAGACTGTAATCATCATGCTGTACCCACGGAAAGACATTTGGCAAATGAGATTCCATTTTCACATTGGTCTGTGCCGAGCATGTAAATTTCCAGCGGGACAACCAGCATTAGGGATGTGTAATTGATTGTCTGAATTATAATAAACAAGCTGTGACAGGTGATCATCCATCATACTCCTGCTGCATGTTCCAGCACCACTGTGAGACAGAGAGAGAGAGAGAGCTGGAACATGAATGCGGAAAATGAAAAGTCAGATTCATACAGAAATAGAGAAGGGGGGGGTAATAGAAAAAAGGATCGTGGTGGAAGTGAGAGGGGACTGCAGCCATGAGAAAAAAAACATGGATGGAAAAGACGAATTAATTTCTGTGACTTGTTAGAAATTTTATTGAATGAAAAAGTCCCTTCTACTGTTACTGCCGTTGAGAACTGGAGGATTTGCTGCAGCGGCTGGTATTTGGAGCTAGGCAAATTTGGAGCTAAGAAATAAATACAGAGAAGAGGAAAGCATAAAGGAGGAGCTGTGATTAGAGCAGAACCAATTACAAAAAAGCACATGTCTGTGTATATATGTGAGAGAATGAGGACTCACAGCGTTGCCGCCTTCTTCAGGCTTAGATACTTCAGTCCACAACTGAATGGTCAAAAACAGTATCATGTTTTTATGATCATGCTAAAGAGAATGCTTTCCCTGATGCCTTAATGTTGTAAAATCCTGTGGTTTACGGTGATGCTGTTCCAGAGTCGGTGATCTGAATGACAGTTCTTTCCTAAGGAAGGGGGACAGGGGTCTAGAACAGTTTGACTCTTTTGTTTCTTGGACCAGCCTTTCCAGGGAGGAAATTACTGGTCTTGGAGAGGAATGTGAAGACATGTTGAAAAAAACCTGGGGAAATAGTGTCTCTGGGTAGATTGGACAGTGGTATTTTCCTCAATATTTACAAGCATATCTCATGCAAATTGGAGTGTGGGGCTTCCCCACCCTCTGTACTGAAGATGACTAGGCAACTATGGGAATCATTTGCCCCTTTAATATACCCAGTTTCCTTTGGTTTACTTGTTGTCTATGCAGTATGAGTGATCAGACTTTTTTTCCCAAATTTGTGAAATTTGGGATCCTCAGACTTGCTCATGGACAAGTTTTATGCCATTATTTGACAATCACCCAAACTGTAATTGTCATGGTAGTGTTTGTGTTTTGCTGTTTGGTCAAATGCTCAGACATTTCCCCTATAGGCTTTTCCCCATAAACATTTGAAATTCACTCTCTGCAAACATGATAGTCACCAGAATTTGTGGTATAAATGCTTATGTAAAATGGATGTGAACGCAAGTGGTGCAAATTCACCTAAATTGGGTAGAAGAATGAAGTAAATATGGTGAAAATTCTTACAATTATTGTGAAATTTATGAGAAAATGATATCAAAATCTTTAAAGTTGGAACAATTTTTAATTTGATCAAATAGCCGTTGAAACAGGTTTCTTACTGTGGCTTAAGCTTTAAGATTAAGGTTCTTTCCAGAAGGTAAAAATAATTCCATCCTTTTTGTGTAATGACTGACTTCGGTGACGAAGCTCTTACTGAGACTTCTCTGCCCAGATGTCAAATTTTGGTCTTGTCTCACTGAAATCCTGAGATCAATGAAACAGTGGCCATTTGTTCCTTGAATTCTTTAGCAGGAATTTGATTTAGGCATCCAAGTTCTCTATGTGAACAGAAGTGGTGGAGGGTGAGGCACAATGTTAACCGCTAGTTTCTGAAACTGGGAACAAATCCTTTCTTAAGTAGAAATGAGGGTGGGAATGGAAAAGCTTTGTAGCAAAGCAGGATATATTCTGGGCAGAGACTTTCTGGATCCAAAACAGAATATTTACCTTCTCACCATTATTTTTTTTTTTTTTCTGATGGTTATTTTGTGACTCAAGGAAAACATGGGAAGGGGTGCAGTTGGAGACAAAGTGGGAAATCTCTAAGGAGGCTTTATCTATTAAGGGAAATGGGAGATGGTTCGGGCTGGGAAGCTGCAGAGTGCTGTGATGCCTGGTGTTTGACTGTAAGTAACTGCTGCTGGCACAGCGGGGGTTTATTTTGGCCCAGACCTGCCCTGGGAACAGCAGAGAAGCTAACGCTCTTGGAATTCTCTCCCTTTACGATTCACTCAGCAACTTGGCTTCAAAAGAGTATTTTTTTAAAAAAAAAAAAAAAAAAAAAAGGCAGGAAATGTATCCAAATATTGAAGCCAAGGTTTGTATGTGAAACTGTGAGGAGGAGATTAAAGACCCAACAACCCTGATTTCCCTGACTAGAAAATTTAAAGGGGGCTGGAAGGGAGGGCTTGTGTACAGATGGAGAGAGATGAACATTTGGGGGCAGTGGCTTCTATTCTGAAGAGCTTGTTCAGCCCTGTGTGAAATATGCTTGTGATCTCTGGAAAGGGAGTAACCTCCTTCCTGAGCGAACACACAAAATTTGCAATATCTGTGGCAGGGAGAGGAAAGGACTTAGAGGCTGTAGGGAAGGAAGCAGCAAAAGCTTTTTTTGTTTGTGTGTTTCTGATCATGCAGATTTTTGTTGTTTCCATTGGTGCTGCTGCTCTTTCCCCAGGACTGCCCTCTTGCTTCCCTTTCCAGAGGCTGTGGTGTCCTTGGTCTTAAATGTTCGTCTCACATGTAGGAGGTGAACCACAATGTACTGAGACAGCAATGAATCTAGCAATGGCGTGAACAAAGCACACTGTAGGATGAAAGTCACCCTGTGCATAATGATTAAAACTGGTTCAGGTTAAAATACCAGATCCAGGATTTTTTTCTTTTTTTTTTTTAAATTGCTGCAAAGCTGTTTAGTTAATTCACATGGGACACAGTTTAGTCCATGTGAAAGGAATGTAAAATATAATTTTCAGTATGGGTATTATTTGTTACATTATGTATTTTTAGCCTAGAGGATGAATTACATATCTTAAATACCTGTTTCAGCATATAGCCAACTAATTCACAAACCTGTGGCAAATGCTGGAATCTTCAGGTTATGTACAAACCAAACTGGATAAATTTTGTTACTGTCATAATGGTTTGTGAAAGGGCAACGTAATAGCTTCCATCGAGGAACGTTACTATAAGCAGTATTATTTGCAACTCCAGACTTTCTTGCAAATATGGTCTTTTTCTCTTTTTTCTTTCCTTTGTCCCAAACCAGATCATCTGTTAAGCTGGACATGACAATATTTTTCTCTCTTTTTTTTTTTTTTTTTTTTTAATGTAAACAGAACTGAACACAGAATAGAAATTCTCAGCAGCTTTAAGATATCCAATTTTTCACTTGACCTTTATAAAAAGTCAATTTGTACTTTGTTTCTTCAACATGAAATCTAAAATGCCCTCCAGTCACTTCCTTGCAGTATTCATTTTTGACCATAAGCAAAGCAATTCTGTGTTTGCTCTTTTCAGGAACTACTAATGCTCAGGAGATAGGGGATTCATTTCTGCTTTTTGTTTATACTGGAGAGTTCAGGTTGCAAAGATCTGGTGTCACCACTATAATGTCATTCACTTTGCAGTTAACTGTGTATTGCAAAATGTCAATGCAAGCTCAATTTGAGAGAAAGAATGGATAACTGTAGATTGAACAGGGACTGAAACCCCAGAGTTCTGGTTTTGCATCTGTTGCTGGCAAAAACAAGTTAGGCAAGCTGCTTAGGCCAGAAGTGGCAGCTCAGTTAGGGTGACTCACGCTTTGGAGATCCCCCCCCAAGACACAATGAGTCTGAATTTTTGGAACAGGGAAATACCTGTGTTTCCAGATGGTTGGTCACCGGAGCTGCTGCAGGTCTGCAGAACTCCTTTGTTATATGGGACGGGTTTAAGAGGAGTGTGTATGGAGTGTCCTTTAAATTATTTTGCTTTTTTTCACGAACAATCACAAGAGGGTTTTTTCATAGCATTTTAGGTATTCCCGCTCTAGAGGTTCAGTGGGAGATTCATACCCAGTGATTTTTTTGTGCCTTTAAAAACCTCTAAGTAAATCTCATTAACTTCTTTGGCAATCCATCAGTGACTTCCAAAGTCATGTGGTATAGAAAACCCTTTTAAAAGAGTGCTGTCCTACTGGGTCTCACAGGGTAAGTACTCCTGCACCATGAGAGTACTTTCCAGCTAGTACCTAGGCTTGAAGGCACACGTCCCTTGACCTTGTTCCTTGTACCGCACCCAGAGTGCATATTTTTGGACACAAGTATGCATGTCTTACCATGCCAGCTGTTGCTTAAGTATTCACATGAAACTCAGTGTTTCCAAAGAAGATGCTCTGTAAATGTTGGTGAAGAATCGCAGATTCCTGTCAATAGCAGGCACCCTGTTTATTACTGGGCTAAATTTAAATACAATGATATTAGTAGTATGTGGCACTGGGTTTAAAACCCCGTCATGGTGTTGGTTGATCATACCAGTGGCATTTCTTTTCTGGCTGAACCAATGTTTGTGATTTACATGCTTCTTGGATGCCTTAGAAAGGCTGGAAGGTTAGCAGAACTGCATGAATTGAACTTTATCTTGTACCGACTTTTTTCACATAACCATGATTTAATCAAGGATTACATTTTTGGAAATTTGAATACTGTCTAGTATTCCCTAATTGTCTGGTGTTCCAAAAATAAAGTTAACACAAAAAATCAGCCATACAGAATAAATTAGTATCTCCTCTTTTCAGACTTTCTAATCTATGATAATAAAAATTCTGCTTGTAAGGTGTTTTATGTAGTTTGTGACAGTATGAGGCATTTAAATTAGGAGCTCAAAATGCTTTATGAACACAGATTTGTTAAGTCTTCCAAGACTCAGTGGAAGAAAGTGAGTGTTATTGCACTGGAAGTCTGCAATATAGTTGGAATGAGAAAAAAATCTAGGCCTCTGGATTCTGTGAATCCTTTACTTCAACCACAAGATCTTTCTTTCACATCTGTGACTCAAAAAAAGAAGTGATTTTTCTTCATTGTAATGAGATGTAGTAATTAGAATATGGAAACAATCTGTGGCCTCTGAAACTGTACAGATGTCACTACTGCATTTTATAGTCACTTGGGGCTTTGTGGTTAACTGGAGATAGAATTTGAACTGTCCTGTTCCAAAAGCAAAGGCTTTTAACATTTAGGCTAAAAAAAGAATCTGCACTGGCTCTTTGCTATAAAGGGCTTATGATGTTCACACGTGATAAGATACGATTCTGACCACTTAAAACAATAGTATGTCATTTATGTGTACATATGAAGGATACAGCAGTAAGAGTTCCTGGACAGTTTTTAGTAGCTCTTGATGTCTGATTTATTAATCAGTCAATTCATTTAATGCAGCTTTGTGTGCAGAGTGATATGGCTGTACGTTGTATAATTTATTTCCCTTGTACAAAAGACTCATTGTCCTGGTTTGCCAATGAGACCTTGTAAATGTGTGTGTGTGTGTTGCTCAAGCAACTTCTTTTTTTTTTTTTTTGTCTTTCTGCTTTGGTTCCTGTTTTTAGCCATCTGCTTGACATTACTCTTTGCCTTTTGTGCCTACAGAACTTCCCAAGCCATTGCAAACTGTGCTATCCAACTCTTTTCTTCTGTCAACCTCTTCATTCCAGTGTCACCCACCCATGGTGCCAGGGAATAAGGATACACAGAGGTGTTAAAAAGTATCTTCATTTACATGCTTTTAAAAGTGCCTTTGTGTTTTATCATAAGAATGTTATCTAAAAATTCATCAGACCTGGAAACCAGTATTTTAGAGCTTGTTAGAAATTGGTTGACTCTGTGTTGTTGGTGGTCATGCGTGTACACCAGGAGGACATTATGCTCCTTAAGGTTTTTAAAAAGAAGTTAACACTGAAAGACTGCCTTTGCTACCAGATCAAGAGAGAAGAGTGAGTTACCTGTGTTTTTGTTAGGCTGGATGATGGAGCCAATCTTCCTGGCTTTGTCCACATAGAAACTTTTATTGACCTACCTACCCACAGAGGTGCAATTCCAATGCTCCAGCTATCCCAGCATCTCTTACCATATGGATATGCTTATTCCAATGTAAAAACATTCACCCAGGGAGTTATATTATTACAGCAGTAAGTCTATGTCATACATATCCTTGAGGATATAAGGTCTTTAAGTGCTGAAAGCTTTAAGAAAGAAGTAGTGGTGGCCAGTGAGGGGAAATAAGAAAGAAAAATTCTGTTATCTAAGGAAAATTGGACTCCTGTATTTGACCTTGCTTAAGCTAAGGAGTAACTAGAGTGTTACCTCCCTATCTTAAGATGACCATATATGTATGTCATCTTGGCTATGTCTTTTTTTTCCCTCCAGAAATATATTATTTGGATGGTATTTGAGGATTTTATCCATTTGCCTGGATTTCGAGCAGTTCAGCAGCCTGGTCAGAACAGTGGGTACTGCTGCAGGCAAGCTACAGAGAAGATCTTACCCATCCCAGATATGTTTAGCTCACTGTGCATGTGTTACAGAGCACACAGGCACGTTATTTTTACTCAGGATTTCCCCAAAGTAAATATGGCTTTCTACCCTCTTTTGAACTCAGATGAACTTTCCTGATGCCCAGAGGCTGCAGCCACAGTTAAAACCAAGTTTTGTTGTTCATAAGTGGAAAACGTAGCATCCCTGCGTTTCTCAATGGTTGTGTGAGCAGGAAGTTTTGTTTAGCTAGAACCAGTGGCTAAAAGGAACTGCTTTGTGATTGCTTTGTTTCTCCTTTCTCAGGAATTATGCCTTTCACTGGACTTGTCAGCAGTGGGCCAGCTGGTTTACAGCATCCATATCCAGCCCTTGAGGATTAAAGCAATAGACCTTTAAACTTCACATTCATGCAAGAGTGGCTACTATCAGTCTTGCACTTTGGACCTGTATAGCTAGAGGAAGAGAAAGGAAAGGAAAACAGTCTTCTGGCAGTTTTTGCCATTCTATATTTTAAGTAGCAACTGTTTTTCAAACTGTTCCTGGAGTCTGGAATAGGATAGATCCTTGGAGAGGAGGGTTAGTGTACAAAACACAGGTGAGGTGGCCAGGGTTGAATGAAAAATACTATTTATTGTCTGTTTTTACAGTTTATCCTGCTACCATTTTATATGCGTACTTCATATAATACCATTATATTTATTATTAGCTGTTGTATATATAAGTGCTACTCATTTATATAGCTCAACAAAGGCCTGCTACAATTCTTAAAATAGCCAGACATATTCTTGCTCCAAAGAGTTCACTATTTTTCTAACTACAAAATAAGTTTTAATTACTTCCTATATCTCTATTGTGGCTTTTTAGTCATTTTAGTCTGACTCTGTTCCTTCTTTGTGGATAGGTTTCAGACAATAAAACCATAGCAGCTCAGGAAAGGCTGGGTATCATTTCTGTGTAACAGCCTGAATGTTTCTACTGCTGGCCTTATATGGGGACGATTAAAAGAGAAATCTCCCTCCATGTAGAAACCTTCAGGTGAGAACTCGTGAGGAGAAGGAAGACATCACGTTATGCTTTTTTGCACATACTTTACTGTGCCAAGAATATTACAAATAAAATATACCTGTCAGGTATATGTCAGCAAAACCACTTCCATCTGAGATCATTGTATGAAGCCCCTGGTTCCTCCAGCTTCAATAGGGAATCAGCCTTTTCCCAACACAGCCTCTTTGGGGAGAGAAATGTTCATGTCTGCGTCAGTCCTCATTGTCTTTTGAAATAACCTCAGCATCAATGTACTACAGTTCAAGTATTTCTCCAACTGCCTGATTTCAAGGATAGTTCTGTCATTGTAGACTCTCCTCCAAATTTGAAGTACCTTTTGTTTCCAATTGTTTGTAAAAATGTACCTCCTTTTAATAGAAAGAGTTTTCATATCCACTTGCAGTAAAGAACAGGGATGGCTAACCAGCAAGGAGAAAGGAGTAAATCCTCTGTTCATGGAGGGTAGACAATTTTGTTGTCTATTATCAAGCTACACTGACATAATTTTCAAAACAACAGCTTTCTGTTTTTAACAGCTATAATCATCACCAGGAAAAGACGTGAAGAAGAGAGCCTCAATGCACCCTCTTGAAGCTATTTCTTTTCTTTTCCAAGGAGTCATAGAAAACTGAGATTATTCTTTTCTGGAAGAAAAATATTTCTCTTCTGCCCCTTTCTTTTCTGTAAGAGAAGACGTGAACCCGTTCACATTCCACTATATCTGTAACAACGGTTACATACATGAGGTTCCATAACCTTCATAAAATATCCCAAGTTTCTTAGCTAAAGAAGATTAGGACATAGCTACAAAGCTTCATTATAATCTGGGAGACTCTTCATTAAGAGGTTATTGGATATTAATTGCCTATTGATACTGACAAATATTTTATAAGCAAGTTTCTTTTCTGTCTAAAGTTAAATCATTGGTGCATTTGCAGAGACCACTAACTGCTAGAGCTAATGCCTATGTGGCCTGTACTACAGAGAATATTCTGGTATTGTGTTAGAGTAGAGAGACATAATTTGAGGGCATTTATGTACAAGAATTGTCATTTTTGATTGGGCAAGGCAGAGATGGACAACACGGTGGCAGGTTGCAAAGTGCCAGGAAGGTGACAGTGAGCTGGAGGCGCTCTCTCAATACAAAGTGGGGGGACCAGTCCAAGTGGCATGAGCTGGCAACATGTCAGGTAATTGCAGATTGATTTGCCTCTGAATCTGGGAGAACCCTTAGAGGGAAAGTAGTTTCATTTAAAGAAAGCTGTTGGTAATAAGCAGAATTGGGTTTTAATGGGGTTCATACAGATAGAACAGAAATAAAATTTGAGTCTAATCAGCATACGCAAGATGGAAGGAGAAGTGGAAAGCACAGAGCAGCAATGGCTGTTTTGAGCTGAGAGGCTCTGCAAGCAGTGCTTAGGCAGCCAGTATCCATTAAGATCCTATCCATAATGCATGAGGTTTGGAAACCCAGGGGACTGTCCAACAAAAAGGGAAGAATCCTCCAAACTACCCTTCAGAAAGTGATGGGTACGCTGTCCCAGAAGGGGCCCGTCTAGAGAGCACTTTTAGTAAGTAATGGCTCACTCTGGCAGTAGAGGTGATAGAGCACTAATGCACTACAAGCCCAGTGCTGGCTTCCCTTCCATTGCACTCAAATGCTCTGCTGTTCAAGGATCACTGCAGAGAAACAAGGCTTTTTTAATTTCATCAAGATTACTGCTATTTTTATTTTATTTTGAGCAGATTGCAGGACGTAATCCCTGCCTTAAATTTTCTTTCAGGTTGGGAATACCAATGTCCTCCTGATTACTTAGATAAACCCTTAAACCTTTAAATGTTAACCCTTTATTTCTCTGGTGTGGGTCTAAAAAAATCAGGCGTCTATTTCAATAATTCTGAGGTTTAGAAGATTTCACATTAAGAGTTTTGATTCAAACCAGTGAAGTACTAGAACAGAGTGGCTAGCCTGAAAATGTGGATTTGGACTTTTCTTGAGACACTGTGGTTTGGTCCTCACAAATTTGCCTGTCTTTTCAGTTGAAGTTATGGGCTAGACCTACTGTCAATCAAATGAGAAACAGTCCTGTTTCTCATTTCTGATTTGTGGGCTCTATTGGGTGTTATTGGGTGTTCCAGTTATGTTTTGTACCTACATCAGAAAAAATCCTTACACTGAGCATTTCTCACTTGTTTTCAGCACAAATGCAGTATTGAAAAAGCAGAATTATTAACTGAAATATCTTCCTCATTAAAGTTAGTTCTGCTAGAATGAAGCTGCAACATGCAGTGATTGGAATGACTGAATAAAAGGAGCTTGGAACTGAGAAGGTATTTCTCAGCTGTCCACGTTTTATCTTCTCTGTGGACTTTACATTATACAGTAACATAGCCGTGAGGCTGGCCTCCTGGGTTTTCACAAGGACTGTGGTGTATGACCTTTTCCATCAAAGAGAAGAGGGAGGATCTGTCAGTTCAGGATCTGTCAGTTCATACATGTCCAATTTATTTGCAGCAAACTACAGAATTCTGGAGAATATAAAGCCTACGTCCCAGACACCACAAAGTTTCCAACTATCTTACGCTTTGGCAGGCAACCGAGGGAAAAGCTGAAACAGTAGGGATCATAGTTGCAGTACCATAAACAGCTTTGGCTCCACTGAAATCAAACTCAGCGAAGTATAATGGTGAATTCGCTTCTCAGGCCTCAGAGGTGTCAATTCCTTCTTCTTTCCCAGTAAGGCTTCCTGCATACTGTATGGGATTCAATTTCACAAGTAAGATTTTAGAGGTCTTCGTGCTCTTGAACTGATGGAGTGTGCTCTAGGGTGAGACAAGAAGAAGATACCTGAATGTTTGGATTACTAGTGGAGATTTATAACTCAATAACTTGAGGGAGACTCTGCAAATAGTGTTGCTCCTTTTTCTGAAGTGAAAGCAGAAATATAATTCTTGATCCAACTATAAAAGGGATCTGATGTTAGTCTTCAAGTGCATAAAAGGCTGATGTAAAGAGGGACAGGATCCATTTTTCTTCAATTCGTGGTGGATAAAACAAGAAAAAACAGTCTACAGTTGGGCAAGGAAGCCTCAGACAAGATTTTAGGAAACCTTTTCTAATGATAATAGTAATAAAGCACTGAAATAGATTTCATAGGGAAGTTGAAGCATTTTAGAAGAATTTGTATAGGCACAAATTGATCTTGCTGCAGAGCAGGGAGAAGAACTAGATGACAGGGCTCGGCTATGATTCCATGATTTTTGACTAGGTTATACCTTTGGGCAAAGTTCTGGGCTTGTGGTGCACAATTTGTTCTGCCCCGTTTCTATCCATCTACCGTAGACAGAGTGGGAGAAGGCCAGGAAAGTTTATTCTTGTGCATCTTTCTTTCTTGTTCTTGTGCATCTGTCCATTTAGACACAAACGGAGAGTTCGCGCTCCAACCTGGAATCCAAAGCACGACTCAATGAATTAAGATGACTGCAATTTAGAAAGGGCTGTTTCTAAACTGCTCAGATTACGCATTTGGCCTATTCCCATATTGGCACATGCTTCTATATGGATCTTATGAAGCCAAGGTAAATGCTGAGCAAGTCTTTCTCAACCTTTATGCCAATACATGGGAGTCTGGCAGTAGTCTTCAGTGAAGTACCATCCATTCAAATGTGTTAGATTGCCAGTATATGTCAGGTAGTTCAAGTTGTACTCTACACAGCACTTGTCAAGTGAAGTTAATACATAAAACAGTGGTGGACTTAATTGTACTTTCTTTTAGGTACAATTTATTTCTTAATGCATGGTGGCATTAAGACCCTAGGGTCTGAAGAATATATGACTTGTGGGTTTCTGTTTGGCCCATAAAAATGATAGACTCTTTCTACCTATTTACATACCTGTAGAGTCAGTCCCATGTGGCATTTGGTTCATCTGGGAGGTAGTTTAATATGTTTTTTGCCTCAAGGGGGCTTCATTTAATATATTAAAGGAAAAGCTCCTTAGTTTTTGGTAGTTGCAGTTCTGTCTCTCTAATGACTTTCTAAGCTGTGCTGTGCACTTTTGCAGAGATCGTGTTACTTCCGCTTCACGAGAGCAGAAGGTCACCTTGTAGGAGCAGCCACTGCAGTCAAGTGGACACTGACCTGCCAGGTGACATGTTAATATTAGCGAAGTTAGTAACATTCCTAAACCATACTCTTACTGCATGCATATGTCTCTCATAGAGCCACTCAAACCAGGGATCAACAATATGGACCTCAGAACATTCTGGGATGTGTGTAGAAGTTCACTGAACATGGATGTCTTTCAGATTATCATTGAGAGACCTGTAGTCAAATTATGTTTGTTTTTCTTCAAGTCCAAAATATTTTCTAGACTTTCCCAGAAAAGCATCAGAAATCCTGAGGAAAGCTGTCTTCTGATGGTATCTGCTAAGGAGCTGAAAAAAAACATTTTATTTTTAAAAGACTCCTTAAAATAATTTATTTTTTGTTTTATATCTCTCTGCAATCTTTCAGTAATGCTTCATGCCATCCTTAAAAATGTGTATGTGTCAGGCCTGGATTTTGCTTTGCTCTGAGCAGAATGCATTAGGTCTATTTATCATTATCATAACCTTTGTCTCTAGACATCTCTTTATGGCGCTCAGGTTTTGTAGCTACTGGAAGCTTTTCTGTTATTATTGATTGTTGTAGCTGGTGGTGACTGTTCTTTCAATGTGACATAACAATTTTTACTTTTACCATCTCTGCATACTGCCATTTGGAAACAGACCACCTAGGAGGAACAGATGTGAATTTTAAGTGATGAGAAGGTGTTAATTGATTCTTTTTGAGCTTTCTCGTCTCTCTTTTATCCACCAGGTTGTCGGTACATTTTGCCATAGATACTGACAAAACATTGTAACAGGTTTGTGTTCATATCTCTTGATCCAAAGTCTTTTATTTCGGTGTTGCTGATACTGACCTGACAAACGCCGAGGAGGGCTGTCGGTGTCTTCACAGTATTAGGAAGGTTTCGATAGAAGGTGACCTACTGTGAGATGGAAGGTCAGTGCTTCTTGCATAGTCACGTCAGCAGATTCCCAAACTCCTATGCAGGCAGCACTGGAGGAATTGGTCTCGCTGTTGGAGATAGCAGTTCTGTGGAGGATCATGAAGAATAGCAGAAATAAAACCAGATTCTTCTAAAACAGATTCAGGATGAGTACAGGATCCTTTGATGGCTCCAGACATGATTTTGCAGAAAACCCAGTGTTCAGCTCGTTTTGAAAGCAGAGAGATACTTGTCAGCAATTATTGCTGAGCTAGGGAGAGTACAGTTAAGATAGATAAACTTGTCAGCTGTGTCAACTGTGATGATGGAAGAGCAGAAGGGCCAGCTGCAAGGTTGAAAAAGACCTTTGTATTTTAGATGCAGATAGCGAGGTTGTTCTTGCATAATGCTGCAAAATGGTTGAGAGTATCCTTGTTTTTATATGCACTAATTCCACAATTACTACAGAAAGAAGAGCCATGAATAATGGGCTAAGAGGGTTGTATTATCACCAGAAATCTTGTTTGCTGTTGGCAACATCTTTTTGTAGGCCTGCATGACTGAATCTTTCAATTTGAGTTCCCCTTGCTATTCGGGGGATTAACTGGTCTTCTCCTTCTACACACTGTTGGCTTGCTCATCATCCATCTTTCATACTTACCTCCTTAAAATTGTAACTGTTGCTGATTTTCTCTAAAGGAGCTTCATATTCTTGGCTTATAGCTATGTTGAATGTACTCTTTTTCTTGTAAAAGTCTGATGGTGTAAGATTCTCACTATGACATCAAATTTGAGACTGGCAATGAATATGTTGAGCTGTTTACTCTGTTGGGCTGCTAGACTTTGGCTGACTGCATGGCTGGTTAGAACCCCTGAAGAGTGACTCGGAAGGCGCAGGGAGACTAAAACGTTCAAACTTGCAAAATGCATAAACACAGTGTATCCAGAACTGTTTTAATGTGTCAGGAATTTCCTTTAATGCTACAATTATTTTTACATAAAAGTAATAGTAAACACATTTGGTTTTTGTAGGACCTAAACAAAATAATATCTTCTGCTCTGATGCCTGAGAGCCAGCAGAGGGAGTGAAAGTTAACTACTAAACCACTTTGGGCAATGCTGAACCGAGGAAACACAAAAAAACCTGCACATCATATTCCTTGTGCACAAAAAAAACTTGTGCACAAAAAAACCTGCACATCATATTCCTTTCAAGTCCCGTTAAAAATGAAGACTAGATAATCAGTCTGCCAAACAGCAAAATATGATAGTAGTAACAAAAAACATTTTAATTCCATGCTTCTAAGTGGATATTAGCAACAATAACGTTAAACAAAATTAAACCATAAAAAAGTACTCAAGAGTATCGTATTCATAGTCAGTATATAGAACCTGATGAGACTTCCGATATGTTCTCTCCATTACAGATGCTAGCATGAAGGAAGTGAAAAATCTGTGTGTTGCCCTTGGCTTGTTCAGACTGTTGTGTTTATTTCTATAATCATTCTCT
>NW_009229393.1:47838-54009 GCF_000690835.1 Fulmarus glacialis
TTTGTGTACCTATATAGGTAGCTTTAAAAAAAAAAAACACAACAATCTTTTTTGTTCTTGTAGAATATATATTATATATCCAGAAGACACTCAAAGCAAAGACTCATATCAAGCAGGGTGAGAGGGGCAGCTTTTTTCAAATTGTTAAATTTTAAGGCCTATCAGCCAGCTTTTAATCAATTTGGTGTATGTCACGTTGGAATGTATGTCATGTTCTGGCTTCTTAATCAGAATTTCATATTATAGAAAATCAAATGTCTTCTACAGACATGAAACTGGACTAGTAGTCCTTTTTTCCCCTTCTGTTTGCATGACACAGATCATACTAGTGTAGAAATCGGTGAGTGAGGTTCCTATGTATCAGTATATCAATAACGATAATAAAGGAATAACAAAAATAATAGGACATGCACATGTATTATTAATCAATCATGAAAGTAATTGCAGTTCTTCAACTATTTGGCCTTGTCTACACCATTTCTTACGTTAATAAATGGAATGATTTTTGCTGTCAAAATAAATCCTAGTGTTTTCACTTCTCAAAACAGGAAGATGAGTACACCAGTAGGTTCACTTTGAAATTATAGCAATATGGTAAGGATAAACTATCTAATGAAACATCTTTTTCAGTGGTACAGAGTCAGGAACATTGACTTCTTCTGGAAAAGTTTGTATACTTTTTCATTTGCTCCAGTCAGATCCTATGCAGTGATTTCCTCCCTGAAATGTATGCGTTGTAGTCTGTGTACAAGTTCTAGTATAAGAAAGATTTTTACAAAGTAGGGGAAATTCATACCAGCATCAACTCAAAGGGTGAAATATCTGGAGGTTTGCTTCATGAAGGCAAATCAAAAGAGTTTTTTATGTACAGCTTGGAAGAGAAATGTAAGAGAGAAATGGTCCGATAGTCTAAAATGTTTCAGAAAGTCACAAATGCTGTGAAGTTGCAAAATAAAACCCAGAACATGCAGCATAAAACCCTAAGGAAAAACTCTGAAGAAAAACCATTAAAGATGATACAAAGGAGTGTAATTTCTTGAGGTAAAATGAGATGATGAAATTTGTTCTTGACTATGAGTCAGCGTACAGAGGAGCACATTTCTAAGAAATATGATAGAAGTACAGTCACTGACTAAGACTGAATAATATTCTTAGAATACTCTAATGGCTGCACTAATAAGGATTAGGGACTAGATAGTCTCTTCAATCTCTAATTTTTGTAATTGTATGGATTTGTTCACTATTTCAGTACATGGCAGAAAATAATATTTCATATTTTTGCAGTGCCTTTCAGCAAATGATTTTAAATAGCTTTAATTAATACCTAAAATTCCCCTTTGTGATCAACAAGTGCTCTGCTTCTTATACACAAACTGGTAAAGTGAGATGAGTATGAAATGCAGCTCTATATAGATGGGCCTTTGCACGATCTGTGCATTACTTAGTCACTGCTGCCAGAAGAGAAGTGTAAAAACACCCGATCTGTGTAACTAAGTAGCTCAGCCTGAATTGTATATATGAACTGTCCGCTAAGACCTGTCAGCAGATCAAGAATTATCCAGTGAATAAGTTTGCAAATTGTTCTGATAAAAATATGTTCAAGAATTTGACATACAACATGTGAAGAAAGTCAAATTAATTGGAAACTTCTGCTGAGCTGTAGTAGACACTTGTCCAGCTGTAGTTGACAGGGAAGAGTTTTTACCAGATGACACCTCATAAGCATTACTTGGTCCTCAATTTATATACTCCAGGTGTAAAATCCAGAGTACTGTAGCAAAAAATGCTATGATTTGATACAGAAGTAGAGACTATCAGAATCTGAATCAATGTTTGAAAAGAATCAAAGGCTCTTTTGTCTACTTTGACACCTGATACTCTGCAGCAACGATTTCCACTTCCAATGAATAAAACTGCCGTAGGCCTTGTTTCCTACTCCAAATATCCAGGGAGTAAATCTCTCCAATTGTTCTAAACTGCATCGATATATAATATCAGGAGGAATGTGCAGCAGAATGGATATAATGTGAAAAATCTACAAGACTGAAAATAAAAACTAAACAATGCTCTGATCTGCACGCATAATCCCATGGTGCAGCTGACCCAGAATTGTAATGCAAATACTGTAGTTCAATCAGGCTATTTTAAGACAGGATAGGTATGAGGCTTCTACTTTCCCCAGAAGGAATGTACATCATTGCCTCTTCTTTAATTTCCTTTTGATTAAAAAAATATTAGACTGTCTGAAGAGTATGTGCTATCTTTTCTAAAAAAAAAAAAATCAAAAGGAATGAGAAATACAGGTGAACTTGTCAATTCAGGTTCACTGGGAGAAGCTTAGAACTTTTTGTTAGATGCTTTTTATATGATTTAGTTTGGCTGATTAGGAAATTTAATTTTCTTTCTTTCTTTTTCTTTCTTTCTTTCTAAAATTCTGCAATCTACCACTGAGATTCTAGATAAGGAGGGGACAAGGGGATATAAGTTAAGTTTCTATGCAATTCTTCCCTCACCAATTGTTCAAGGTTTGTTTATATAGCTCTTAGTTCAATGGTTAGTGAGATGCGAGGTTTTGATACCTGAAGCACGCTGAAGCTGAGCTTTAGTGTTGCCCTATTTATTGCAGCCAACCAAAATAACTGGTGGCAAAACCTTTATTTCTGAACTTTGATTGTCTTTCGAGGTTTGCAAAATATTTGCAAAATGAAAGAAGACCTTAGAAAATTTCTAAATGGTTTGCTATGTTTTTATTATTTAACTGATTGTGGTGGCAATTTTCCATGTATTCTTTGTCTACTTTTGAGCCAAATGGGTTAGCTTGTTGTGGTTGACATGTGCCTTTTGACCAGCTGCCAGAGCCTTTGAATGGGTAATGGCTAAACCTGTCCAGTCCCAAGAGATTTAGCAAAAACCGTTTTTACTGCTTTTCACATTCTCTAAAAAGTGTTTGGGAAATGTCAGTTGCAGAAAGGATCCTGTAAATGACTATCCAGTATATGATGGGGAGAGTGGCTTTTCCTGACAGCGTCATGGAGACACCAGAGAACAGAATAATATTTTGACCAAAAAATACTAGGTGATAGCTTTCTTGTTAAGAAGACAATATCAAAGAAGGTTGAGGAAAGAGAACTGCTGACACAGAGAAAGAGCTATATGCTTTATCAGGAATATCCTTAAGCAATGGAATGTTGAATTAGTTGAAGGTCTTGAATTTCTATTTTTGTATTTAGTTTTACTGTCCCACAGCTAGTTTGCATTGTGTAGCTGTAGAATGGCAATGGGAGTGAATTCGGTGCTAATACAATAATTTTACATGAAGATTTGCATGTGGTAGTGGAAAATCAGACTCTACGCTGTATGAATATACACATACACACAGGTAAAGTGATGCATAAAACTTTTTTAATGTCTTGACTTTAGAGAGCCTTGTGTTCTGTTGAGGTTTCTTCTCTTTAGTATGTAATATTATGTAACAGTTTCTATTACTTTGTGTGTTGATCTGTCACTCCCACACTTCTCTGCTAAAGCCAAAGGTGGTTGCTTTGCACATGGAACTTGAAATGTGAAATTTTAAACTCGTCACGGCTTTCAGAAACTCATCTCCCCTCCCAAAGATGATCATTCCGTTTGATACAACCTATAGAAATTTTCATGGATTTTAAAGCTTTGCAGTATTAATTGGAAGACGGAGTAAATTCTTTACGCAGTTCTGCGTGTTGATGAAGGGAATAAAATCTTTGTTTCATGAAGTCTAGGTATGCCTAGCTACTGCAGTGCTAGGTGCCACAGAACTGTTTGGCTAAACAATTTAGATGAATTTAAGTGACAACATCCTGAGTGAGATGGTGCTGGTAGTTCCAAACAAAGGGCCACAAAACTGTGCCTGCATTCTTCACATTGTGTTTTTTTGGTTTTGTAAAGACACTTCCTTTCTTTGGCCTTTATAATTTTTAAGGGTTTTTTTTAGCTTCTTTTTAGCTTCTTCCTCTCTTTTGCAATGCATTAGTTACTATAGTAACTATGCTGTGAATGGTATAGAAAGAGGCTCGTGCACCCTAGCAGTGAAGTATAAAGCTACTTTATATAATAGTTAGAAATTTATATCATGGTTTTGAAAATACAGCAGTTTTTGTGGTGGTTTCCATGACCACGTACGTTGTATAAGTATATATAGCACTCTTAGGTCATCACTGGTAATTACCCTCTTCTGCCAACATCCGAAGGATGGTAACAGCCCTGCCTGAAATTCTACTCCACAGACAAAGCATTCTGAAATACACTTCACCACCATCCGTTTTCACCTTCTGAATATGTTTAGTTGTTATGGAAAAGTAATCTGTACCTGTAGGCATAATGCTATATTATAGTTAAATTAACTTCCACTTACTAAATAGATGGTTGGTGAGGGGTTGTGTCTGGACTAGCCACTATTCGCAGTTGATTGAAATAATTTGCATTGCTGTATTACATCCCACTAGTATAAAAGCCATAGTGTTTGTGCTGTGATCCTGTTATCTCCTGAGCTACCCTGCTCTGAGTCAGTATTTTCAGAGATGAATGCCAACCATTGCAGAAAGCAAAGGTAGAGTAGAAAGTATTCCTGAAGCCAGTTCTGACCTGTAGCTTCAGCATAGCTTCAGGAGACACTGAAGAACAGGGTGTTAGTTGATAATTATGTATTACACACCTGATAACTTTTGCCTCTTCTGGTCATAAAAGACTCTTCTTTTTTCCAGAGAGCATATTTAAGCGCAGCCTGGTGTAAATTCATACTCTACTAATTGTGTTCTACCTATCCCTGGAGTTTTGAGTGAAAGCATTACCATTGATTACTTCCTGTCCTAAACACAGTGCTGCCAACTCTCGTGATTTTATTGAGTCTCAGGATAGTTGTTGTATTTTCAAAAAGTTCCAGCTCCTGAAGTAATGCAAATATGTGAAATCTATTTCATTACATAAAGGGTGTACTTCTAGTTTTCTCAGCTGGGGGAAAAGCTTGAACTAGCAACTCAGTGCACTCTTAAGGCAGCAAAAAAAAAAGTAATTTAAAAATGTATTCTTTTTAATATAGTCTCTAATTTAAGCAAGTACCTTTTCAAGATATAAATTCTTGATTCATAAGTTTTGGATGTTTGGACTTGACAATAAGGTATTGTTTGTTATTTTTGCTGCCATGCTCTACTTGGGAGCTTGAATATTGGCTCTACTCAGTGGTAGAATGTCCTTTGCAGTACCTCATAAAAGAGCGAAGTTTAAACTAGAAACCCATTTTAAAATGTTTTGAGATCCGTGGATGGAAGCTGTGAAAAACACATCTGTACTCTTAAATATGCATTAACATATAAAGCATATTAAAAATTCAGTTCTTAAAATCTTATTCACATGACTTGAAAGTCTGCTGATGTCTCTCTCTGACTAGTATGGCAGATTCTCGATGAGCTGGCTAATTCTTTATTTAAACTCTACGAACCACTTAATAGATGCCTGATTCTTAGGGTACAGTGAGTAAAAGACAATAGTTACAAGAGGAAAATGGCTAGGTTCTGCCAAGGTGTAGAAAAGGAAAAAAACAGTACATGTATGCATGCGTGCATGTGTGTGTGTGTACATAACGGTTGCTAGCATACTGCTTTTGAAAGGCATGTTGACCACTGGCCAGGAAAAAAACAGTGAGCAGGTTATTTCACAACTACCTGCTTTCTGCAGGTTTTCTTGGCTCTTCCCTTTGAAATGCCTGGAACTGACCACTGACATAATACTTGGCTGACAATCTCATCTCATCTACTCTACTCATCTACATTGGCAATGTCCTGTACTTCTTCATATAGCAGATGCAAGCTTGTATTTTTTCCTTGCAAACCCAGTTGTTTAAAGTATTCTTCACTGTGCGGTAGTAGGAAGTTTATTTCAGTAATATGAGCTGTTGGATTCCTGTAACTTGGAGCCTAGAGAAGGGGAAAGAGCAGGAGAGAAACTGAAATGTTTCTGTGCAAACCTCTGGCTATGGAGCCCAGTAACCTCTCCAAAGCACTGTCATATTTCAGCCAAGTTATAGAATGACTTGGAAGCTTGCTTGAAGCAGGCCTAGAAAGAACTTGCATTGTTCACATTATTGCTGGTATTCTCTGTTTTCTGGACAACAGCCAACAGGAAATTCCTGGAACAGATCTT
>NW_009229393.1:54059-68037 GCF_000690835.1 Fulmarus glacialis
TTTTAAAATAAAATATTTAGGGGAAAAGAAAAGGAAAGATAGTGAAACTAAGTCTTACAGAACAAAGAAGCCAATATTAACCTCAAATCACAGATAAGTAAACTTTTGGGCCTCCTTTGTTATTTTATTTTTTCCTCTGAAGGATTTATGACCTCACACGCCTTGTTTCTGTGACATCAGATGGTGTTGCCATGGGAACCATTTTATTGTCAAAAACAAAAGAATTTTGAAGAGTTCCTTAGCAGCACAGGACACAGAGTGCAGAGTATAAAGAAACTATTTTTATCTAGATGATAAATCTGTTTTATGATTTTTCAGCTCTGTCCTGCTAGAAGGAAGAATAAATCTGGCAAAAACAACAACAGTTGCACCTGTTAATCAGGGGCTGAATTTGTCCCTATGTGCAAAATCTTGGGATTTTCCTTTCTTGTCTCGCCCCCCTCCAAATGACTGATAGTTTCCAAATGCTTTAACATATGAGAAGAAACAACAATCTGCTCATACGAGCTTTACAGGAGCAAAAGCTTGTTAAGTAACAGGAAGCTTGTATTGCTGTGATTTTGGTTATTTTAAATTGACAATGTACAATACTGAATGCAATTCATGCAGAATGAAGTATTGAGGATTCATATTTTGCTTCTATAATACCTCCAAAATCAAAGGGCATGAGAGATTTGATAGTTTATGTTATTAAACATAGAGCGCTCTAGTTTGTACTGAGATATGAGGGTGAGACCTGCTGTCCTCAGCTGGAATAATGGATACCCACCAATGGACCCATAGGTAAAAAAAGAACAAAATCTTGTGATTCAGCATAGTTAAAATGTGGAAGAATGTTCAAACCCTAGCTGAAAACAACACAGGATAAACCTCCTAAAAACTAACTGTTAAAGTGAAGCAAATCCAGGAGTTTTATGTCCATAAAAATAGCAAGCATGTATGATGTGTGTATGTGCATACTGATAACGTGTACTGATAAGTCTTATGGTCAAATCTGCATGCATATCTACACACAGAGTTTTATCATACAGTAACAGGGGAAGAACCTAGTTTTCCTTAAGAAAAAGATCAACATGGGTTCCTGAAGAAAGTTGTTAAAGGAAATTTTAAAAATTCCTTTCACATATGTATCCTGCTCTAGTTAAGATTCTGCAGCTGCTGAATTTAGTGCCCCAGAACTGTTGCTGTATTCCAAAAGACAAGTGATCTCATTGCCATATAGTTGCTAGAGTAAAAGTAATATACACAAGGGGATAGGTAGGTTAAACGCCATATGGTTAACCCCAACATTTCTGTTTTAAATGATTCCCTGCGTTTGGGTGTATATCAGCATTTTGCAATGTTTTGCTGATCTTTTCTTTTGTAATGAGGTAACCTGGGGAGGGAGAGAATGATAGTAACTGTAATTACTACCGATTTATATCTGTTCTCTGTCCAATCCACCTCTACAAATATATTCCTGTAGACCTAAGCAGCTTAGAAGTGGATCTGAGGGAAAATCAAGGATGCAGAATCCCAGCATGGGAAGGAGAAGGAAAGTGCTGCTTAAACATTGACACATTGCCAGATGTAGTACTTTTTAACATTGGTGTGGGCTTGTTCACACTTGTCAAATCATACTGTGCTTGCTA
Organism: Fulmarus glacialis; assembly: GCF_000690835.1. Taxonomy (NCBI): domain Eukaryota; kingdom Metazoa; phylum Chordata; class Aves; order Procellariiformes; family Procellariidae; genus Fulmarus; species Fulmarus glacialis. The sequence goes on from NW_009229393.1 coordinate 55,691, forward strand.
ATGTTGCATTTTCATCAAATATATTAGCTCACTCTCTATTCCCACTCTTCAGCAATCCTTTTCATTTCTCCTTTCTTCCCTTCATTCCACTGTTCTTTGTTTTCCCTTTTCCCCCTTATCTTATGGTTATTTTCTTTCTTTCTTTCTGCCTGACTCCCCCTCAGCTGAAAAAAATCAGTCTGACCCAATCTACATTTTTTTAGAACGCGTAGGTTAAGCAGATGCCTGCCTGGAGGAATTTACAGTCTCATCCTGATGTACAACATGCAAGGGAATATATAGGCTGATACATAAGAGTGGGAGTAGTTAGTTGTTAATCAGCGATTGAAGGATACATGAAAGAAACATGTTTGGGATTTTCTTAGGAAAAAAAGGTATAGCAATGGATGTCTGCCCTGAAGAAAAGGGGTGCTTTTATTGGTGTACCAGTGGGTAGTGTCAATGAAGAACGGGAGTTCAGACCTGAGGGGCATTTTGTGTGGAATACTAGGATGCACGAGAAATAACACAGTAGGTGGGAGTTTCTTACAGGTGAAAAAGAGGCTCTTAAATTAGTTGTGGAAAATAGCTGAGGTTTATGAAGGGATTTAAAAAAAATTACATAGAGTAGCAGAACATCCCCTCTTCCCTCTCGTTTTAAATGTATACAACAGAAGAAAGTGTTCTCATTCCTTTGCCCCCTCAGCTCTTCTCCATTTCCCTGTGTATGTGGAAGGATAAAAAGATAGAGCATTGAACTCAGAGTGTCTGATTTGGTTGGACAGGAGAAATACTGAAGAGATCTTTGCTGAGGGCAGATCTGTAGGCAGCAAACAAGGGTGAGTGGAAAGGAGTTGTCCTGAAAGGCTCTTATCTAGGATGTCATCTCATTTAATCCAAGTGGGGGATGTCTGACAAGTACAGACAGTTAAGCGAGGCCAGTGTTAAACCAGACCATTGCCCTTCAGTAGTTTCAGAGCTGCTGCTGGAGGGAGAATATTAAGCAGTGCAAAATCCTGAAGGATCGGTAAGATAGCCTGAGCTATGTAGGTTATGCTGTCTAGCTGGTAGTCGATGCTCTTTGGGGCAGGTATCATATTATAATCTTCTTTCTTTTTTTACTCTAGGTTGTAAGTCTTTGTATTCTTATGGTGAAAAATGCTAATGGGTCTAAATCTTCTCTTCACATAGACAACCTTTTACAAACCTCAAAAGGAGATTTTGCCAAGGAAGGATTTCAGCTTGTGGTCCCCCAGTAATGTCTTGTGCAAAACAAATACACACATTTGTCCAAAAAACAGCAAACGAGTTGCTGAGAAAGCAAAACCAGCAAAGACTCAGTCCAAGTTGTACCAGCTTTTTCAGGGACCTGGCACCTTTGCTGAGTAGATCACAAAATGGGGTTTGGTCTTTGCTACCTTTCTCAGAATCTGTATATTGCCTTGGGGCAATTCAGGGACTAAAGGTACTGACTTTGGTAGGATTCACATGGGCACTGCTGCATTGGAAGCCCGGGGAAAATTCTGATCAGATCAGTTATGCTGTAGAAGCAGAGAAAGCTCCTTGATCCACCAGTATCAATGGAAGAACAACTACAGATCTGCTCTACGTCTGTATCTTGTTATCCTTACAACGGGTAATCACTGCTTTTGTGCCAGCTTAGTGTATCACATCCACACTCTATGTGATATAGATTCCTAAATCTGATAGTTATCAACCACAGCCTAGACTGTAATGTTTTGGAGTCCTCAGCCTATGCATGGCAAGGGAACATAACCAAATATTTTTTAAAATAGTTCTGTTTCTTCTCGTTGTTCAGGGAAGGGATATAGTGTGTTCAGGAAAGGGATATGATTTGTTCAGACATAGGCTTACCACAAGCTATCCATCTTTCCTTTGTATGTAATCTGAGGCTTTTCTGTGTTTGGGGAAAGACTTGCAGGGGACTTATTTAAGTAAATTAAGGACAGTTACATGTTAGAAGATACAGAGCTGCTGGTATTCATTGTGATGGCTGTAGGTATTGTAATGAACCCTTAATGAACCCTGAGACCCTGCATCAATGATTACTTTTCATCTGAAAGAGGCTTTACCTGAATTAGTGTTTTGATTTGGAGCAATAGTGCAGCTTTGAAGTGAGCCCCCTAATCATCTCTACTTTCCATGCATTGGAGTGGTTTTAGAATGCATTAACTAGGTTTCTTTTGGAGGCACTTAAACAAAGACCCTGCTTTAGGAGCACCACAACCCCCAGTTGGGATATAAAGATCCAAAACAATGATTGGTCTCGTGGATACTCCTGAACTAAATATACAGCAGGGATATTCAGTCCATGGAACCAGGCTAAATCTAGTCCAAAGCAAAACTCCAGGACTGCATTTAGTGTATGCTTTGATCTACTAATGTGCTCCTATTGTACAAAATTACTTGCAGGATGTAGCCCGAAGTGGCTGCGGTTTAAATGTCAGAATTAAATATAAAGATGAGAAACAGGAGAAACAAGAATTACTCCCATGCCAATATATCAGTTCATCCCAATAGTTCACACTGTGAGAAGCCCTATTCCTGCCCTCGAACTTCACATTAGCATTAGTAGATACACAGCAAGTTCTGGTCGTCTTTGCTTACCAAATCCCTACAATGAAGTCAACCCCTCTTTCCCCCCTACAGGAATATGACTGTCAGCTGAAGATCTGTGAAAATTCATTTATCAGAGAAGGACTAAAGCTAAAACTTGCCATCAAGAAGTGAGAAGAGTAAATGGTATGGTATGGGAAGTCATTAGCACATCCTACATGCCTATGCATTGCACTGCAGATTGATCTCCCTGTTGTTCAAAGGACAAGGATACCCGAGACAACCTCAGGGAACCTCAATTTTAAATTCCCGCCCTTCCCCACAGAAGTTAGTCTTATGAAGAAGGAAACTGGAGGTAAGTGTTCCTGCTTTTCATCTGCAGGGTGGAGCAGCAATTCTCAGCCCATGGCTGCACGCCATCATTTTTGCCACTGTTCTAAAAAGGGAAAGATTTTAAAACTTTCATCTTAGAATTAGAGAACAGCTGGGGTGATTCAAGCACTCTGTGCCCTGTGGCTGTCTGTAATTTCCTCTTTCTTCATGACTAGCGCAGGCATAATTGTTTGGTTCTTTTGAGAAGGGAAGGTTGTATTTGTTTCTTTTTAATCATTAATATGCATCCCTTAGACCCTATATTGGATTTTTTATGAGAGAGAAGAGAACCACTATGAATGTGGGTGCAAGAATAAAAGAATAAGGCCTGGTGCAGCTCTGAGACATGGAGAGAGATGGGACACATTGGATTCATGGGCTGAAGGCAGGAATCCTGTTAGAGGACAGGGGGGTCGTGCCGTATGTAGTAGTTCATACGGGGTGAGGAAACAAAGGAATTCTTACAGAAAAGCAGTGCTGACATTGTTTTCAAGTTAAGGTTTTTGTTCTCATTAGTCCTATGAAATTTCATGGTGAACCAATCTAAATTATTACCTCCTAATGCGATTGTTTCTTGCCTTGTTTTTGTGAGAATGTTATAAATCTTAATTTTTATGGCACTTTGCTTGATAATGTGTGGATGTTTGGCCACATGATTTCTAACATTAGTTGGTGTAGTTGTTAGTATTATGTTATCTTTGTCCTAGAGCTGGCAATGTAATTAAAATACATTAATATTGACTAAGCTTCAGTGTTTCTAGATTCTCACCTGAGAGTTTGAACTCAATGTGCATAGAAATAGAAGGAAGGAGTTTTATGCACCCTGTGTGCATGTAGGAATGATTTCTGGAAAGTGCTGAACATTTTACTTAAAACTTCTACAGGAAAAGCTTAGAATGTTGCAGTTTCATTCCTTCATACTGATTTATAAGCCAAATTTTTAAAGCAGAGGAAGAACTCCGACTTAATTTCTTTATATAACTATGGACCATTCACAGTGTACAAAAGTCGTAAATCAGATCCCAGAAATAAAGAGATTGTTCTAGATTCCTTTTACTTGCTGGATGCCCTTTAGGATTCATCTTTTCTACACATTTCAGAAACTATCTTCTAATTGACAGGAAACACTGGTATGTAATTTCTTGATTCCAGGAGCTGGGTCTTTGTGAAAAATACAAAATACTGCAAGACCAGCCAAAAAAAAAAAAAAAAGTGATGTTTGCATATATCTGCATATACCTGGGTTATGACCATCTTGGTTGTTGTAGTCTGATGTATTCTGTACTGGCTTAAATAGGAATTTGATCTGTGTGCTCCACCTTAAATTCTTCACCATGATCTGGCTTTTACACATTCAAAATCATAATTTTTCCCCCATAAGAGTAATCAGGATGACATAGGTCTAGGGAGGAAAACACAAGGACAGTACAGTGGAAGTCTTCCCTTAGATTTAATTTGGGTAAAATTAGTTTTGACATTTTCTTCCCTACCTTATTGCTTCTCTTCTCCTGTGAAAGGGGAATAAGCGCTAGGATTTCCAGGTCAGAGTACAGGAACATGAATCAGACCAGAAGACTGTGGGAAGCTTGCCAGTGCCTGCCTACTCTTCACTTCTGCTCCTACTCTGTAATATATATGATCACTAAATACTACTCTAACATAAGGAGAGGAGAAAGACAGGTCTTTCTCAGTATGGAGAGGGGTAAAACAAGAAAGCAGGTGATAGAAAGCCCTCCCAGACACAATGTGTTAGAGACTAAGATTTGACTGCAGCTACTTGCATTACATTCGGTTCAACCCACTGGGCAACATCAGGTTTTTGCCTTAGTCCTAACTCTGTCAAAAAATGGATCCTTCCCTTTGTGGGCATTGTCAAGGAATCTGCTCAAAAGCTTTGCAGTGTGTGCAAGAGAAAAAAATTTGCAGTGCTGAACTGCTCTGATAACTGTCCCCACTGAGCTACCAATCTTGATCTCTCTTGATTTAAACAGGAATAACTGCATTTGCCTTATAAAGGTGCAATAGCCATTTGAGATGAGCATCAAGTCCATTTTTTACATTAACTGTTCCTTCTTCACTTTCTTTTAACAGGAGTTGTGCTGGCAGGTAAACTTACTCATCCTGTATACAAAGAGCTTAACAGTCGATTTTGTGCTCCTTCCCCTTGTGCTGCCATTTCTACATGCATGGCCCTACCAGCAGCCCTGCGTGTCTCCTTAGTTGCAGGTTAGAGGCAGAAAAGTGTCCCCTTTCTGTCAGTAAATAGCACTTCTGAGTGTTTCTGAGCTGGTAGCCCCAGTCCCCTGCAGCATTTTCATCGATTTTGCACAGTGCAAGGAGGGTAATTTTTACATCAGAGCACAGGAGCCACACGGTGTTCCTCCAGCTTGGGAAGAACCAGCTGCACATCAGATTCCTGCTACTTGGATCCTTCAAGAGAGGCTGTCAACTTGACTTTACTTCAAAACTGCCTCAGTTTAACAAGCCTATTGTTAGACTGTAAATTCAAATGTAAGCCTTCAATTTTTCTGCTTTTCTGACATGATTCTTTATTATATGTATCAATGCAGACTAGAAATGCAAGCGGAAGAATGCAAGCAGGTGTGTTATATGTATCAGTTGGACATGGAAGCTGTACATGATGCCTCTGGGCTTTTCTCAGAGCTCCCATCCACCCACCCCTACCCTCAACCTAGTGTGGAAATGACCTCTTCAAAAACTGCGTGTGCCTGAAGGCATCCTTAAATATCGATGGAACAAGTGCGTTAACAAGAGGCTTCTTCTAAATGCCTTTGCTAAAACTCTGGCAGCCAGCCCCTGGCTCTGATTATACCAGATATTCAGACTGAGAAATGAAAGCATCAGTTTGATTGGAAATGCACAGAAGCAGTTCAGGGGAACATCAGCTTGACTGATGTGAAAGGGCAGGAGATTTTGTTAGTAAAATCCTCTGTCACCACCTTTTCTGGAAGGAGCTCAAGAGGAGGTGACTAGTACAAGGAAATTATTCACTCTGGAAAGGGAGAGAGTGGGGCTGCAGCCTTGGGACTATAATATCCTTCTGAGAAGATCTCAGAACTGCTCTAGGAATATGCTGGGAATCCTGTAAAGTCAATATTTACTGTCTTCACTTTATAAGGGAAGAAACAAAGTCACAGATTGGTTCATCTGTGGCAGACAGACTCTGTTACACAGGTCCATGAGGCTGCGCACCTTTCTGCAGGCGAAGGAGAAAGATGTCTGTGGTATTTCATTTTTGTTCTTCCTATCTGAAAACTGTTGGTACTTATCTAAGAGCACAGTCCATCAGGAAAGAGATCCTACCTCTTTTGAAGGGGAAGGTAAGACTTTGAGAATGTTTCATGTCACCTTTGTGGTGCCCAATTTACATGCTCACAAACCTAACTGAAGGTTTTTGAGTGCTCAGTTACACTGAGCTGAAGTCAGTGAAAGTCGTTTGTGCTCAGTATTTCTTAGATGAGCTGAATCTGCCACAGAGTCACTCCAGAAGTCTCCCCAGCTTACAGAATTGTTTCTTCCAAGTTTGTCTCTCCCTTGAAAACTAATTCCTGCTATTGTATATCTCTCCATTCATTGGCATATTTTGTGAAATATTAATTTGTTTTTATATTGCACTTCATTTGGCCACCTACGTTGCATAATATTATGTTTGCTTCCTGAGTGATATTTTTCACACTGGATTATGGCAAGGACATTTTAAAAATGAATTGAAAAACCCTATGGGATTAATGAAACTGCGATTCTTTTGGTTTTGCTTTTCTCACTGTTCTCCACAACAGGAAAAATCTAAGAAACTTACTTTTTATTTTCCTAAAACAAAGGTTCCAGACAGTCATATGGCCACAGAAACTAGGGCTTTAAAAAAACATTATAAAACTCTTGAGATTCATTACAAAATCTTGAGAGCGGACAAAGCACTAGCATTCACCCACATACAACAGCTCTTGTGGTAGGCAACAAGAAAAACAAAAAAACAAATACCACACATCATGAATGCTTGGGAGAAAATTCACCATGTTTTTCACAAAAACCCCACAACACAACAAACAAAAACAAAACCCAAACCAAAAAACCCCAAGTCATTTATTTGTATTATTTTCCTCCGGCTGCTTTCTGACTAGCTAATTTTTCTAAACTACTTTGAAATCCTACGGTCAAACACAAAATGGGGAATAAAGTTCAGAGAGTCTAGGGAAAGTGAACTTTACTGTGTATGAGAATAATTAATGAAAAATTGTGGCAATAACTGATTTATCTCTTTCACTGGACTCTTGCTCTTCTTAACGTTGTGTCCCTTTTTCTTTTCAGAATCTAAATGTTTTTATTAGAATAAATGATGTGACTCTGAGGATAACCTTGCTCTGTGGTATTATTTGTAAGAAAAAAGGAAGAGATTTTTGTCCATTGGATATAAATTTGCAAAGTTTCAGTTTAATCCTAGCTTTATCAAGCTGATGCAGGTTTCCCAGGAGGCCACATGCACAACCTTTGCTCTGCAGCAGTGTTGGCACCACACTGTCGCTGAAGCCCTGAGATTTGGGACCTGCTCTGCTCTGTCTCCTAGCAGACTCTTTGCTGGACTGCCCTGGCGTTTCTTCCTCCCATGCACTTGATATTCAGCACACTGCAGTGCGGCTTATAATTCATCTCATTGTCATTCCAGGTTATGGAGCTCTGATCTTGGGCTGTTCTTTCATAAACATCTGCTTTGCATACTTGCGAGTTGTGTTAACCCACAATTCCGTAAATGTTAGAGTAAACAACTGGAGTGGCTGCACCTTTGCAATTGTTAGTCTCCTTTTGCACTGCAGTATATGCCCACTGAGTATTGTTATATATTCAATCCACAATCATAAAACCCATTCACAGCTTAAGACATTTTCTTTTCCTAAGACCACCTCAAAACCCCATGCAATTAGTACATGTAAAACTCTAGCAACTGATTTTGTTGGCTGATTCCTTTTCTTTTTGCCTTCTGCTGCATCTCACTTCATTTTTAATATCTTTCCTTGGTTTTCCTTTTTTTTCCAAAGTTCCTCTGCAGAGTGGCATTGTCCTGCAAAACCAGCTTGCTGGTACACCCTCAAGGTCCCCAACTATTGTGTAAAGAAAGCTTATGATCTTGTATGTGAGTCTTGTAAGTTTGGGAAAGGTCTCTTGTCTGCATCATGATGTTTTTCCTGTCTGTAACTTTTCGAAATAAGTTAATGAAAAATGAATCAAGTTCTGAGTCTACCTTCAGCTCTTTGGTTACTATATCAAGTTAATAACCATCTGCTCACCTTTAATGTGAAGGTGCCAGGTCCTTTGGTGCCTGAAATAGAGTGTAAATCTGGGGCTGCTTAATTCAGTTCTGTCCCTAGCCTTGACTGCTGTGTTTTTTCCCCCTCTTTATGATTTTCAGTATCTTTTCTGTTTTAGACTTTGAAAATGCTTAGGTCATTAATGTCTGAAAGCAGAGGATATGAGAGGCTGTCCAAGCTGACATCTGATTTACTGAGGATTCAGCGTTCAGTATAGGATTCACTTGTGACAAGTACTGCTGGAATATGTTTGCTAACAGAGTATGTGATAATGCAGATTTCCTGTGGCACCGTGGCCATGCTCAGGCTCCGGCTAAAGGAGCTTCATAGTATTCAGGATTGGGTCTGAAGTGAATGTTTTTTCAGCCAATGGGATTCCTTGAAGTTATTTATTTATTCAAAAAAAGAGGAATACTCCTCCTGAAGAACCTCCTGCTTCCAGGGTTCCTTACAAAAATTGCCCTGTTATTTCAAGTTTTGGGGGGTTGTCTGTCTGCGAGGAAGAAACAACGTACATGTAGCTTTTGTACCCTGTGATGTGGAAGTTGCTCTGGCAACTACACATGGCTTATTGAATGCCAAGGTAAATAATAGCAAAAGACATGCATATGCTATTATTCTCATAATTTCCTGCTGCCCTCAGGCAGTAATAACTTACACACCCTATTTTCCAAATGTTTCTAATTTATTTCTCATGAGCAGAATTATCTCATAAGTAAAACTCCTCCCCTTTTACAACTGCCACAAATGAGGTGACCAGTCAAAAGAAAAGATTGCGGTTATCATATTTACTGTTAACTAGTGAAACAGAATGGCTGCAGCATGCTTAAACTCCTCACATCATTCTGCTTGTTCATCTGGAGCTCTGGAATTCTTCCTTTTCAAGTATTATTTCTGCATGCAATGCTGCCTGCAATTCTGCAAACATATTTCATTCCTTATCATCCCAGATGATGGTTCTCATACAGCTTCTGCTTTTATATCTGAATCTTAGACTGTGATATCCTTGTTATTCCAGTCCCACGTCTGTCATGTGCAGCTTGAGCTTGATTTGCAACATGCCTTTTATATCAGCTACTAAGCTTCTCTTGAGAAAGAGTAACGGAGGGAGGAAGTAGCCAATTTTGGTTTTGTTGTTTTTTTTTTTTTTTTTTTTTTAACATTAAGGCAGCAACATAGTTATAGGCCTTCAATTTTCCTGTGTTGAGGGGTATCTACTTTTTCAGTACTTTCTTGCCTTTATCGCCCTCTATATTGACTTTTGAATTGGTTTTGAGAGTGCAGCAAGTGATGACTACAAGATAATTGAAAATGTAGTAGAAAACACACCTCAAAATTAGATTTTGAAGATTGGTTAAGCAAATAAAATTACTCAAAAATACCATAAAGCCATTTCAACGAATGCTTAGGTTAAACTGCAGTTTGAAAAGGATCTCCATAGACTGGACTGTAAATGCCACTTTGTGACTCCACTCCTGCCTTAACATCCTTTAGCATGAAGGTCAGCAGTAATTTCCAAGCTCGTGAGTCAGAGAATCGATCCTGGGTGACTCTGACTCCTGAAAGTACATATTTAAATTTTTGGTCTTTTTTTTTTTAATTTTTGGGAGCTCAAAGAGTAAACTACTTACAGAATGTATTTTACATTTTAGTTTTGTATAGACTGCAGTGAAAAAGCAATATATCTCCGTATGAGAGCACCATGTGTACGTCTCCTTTATTAGTTTGCAGCAGTCCTTGAAACAAAAAGGTTATTGTGCATCCATGCCCAGCCAAAGTTCTTAGAAACTAAAAAGGTACAGTACCCAGAAATAAAGACACTGTAGCCATGCTACAGATTGCTATAAGAATTAATTTGTTGCTACAAATTTATAGCTAATGCTGTTTATTTCTCCTTTGTAATCATGTAGTTTAGCCTATGAACTAGTTAAGGGAACTAGAAAGCAGGATTAGTCCTTTTTTTTTTTTTTTTTTGACATGTTTTCACTTTCTTAGTCCCATGCACTAATATAGTATTATGGTAACTGGATTGCAAAACACATCTGAGATGTTACTTTTCTCAGGAGTAAATGAAGTAAGCAGGTTTTATTAATGTATGGGAAAGTAATAAAGAAAAATAAGTTTTCTTCCTCTTTCTATGCTATTTATTGTGTACCCTACCCCATTCTCCCCGCTTCAACTTCCTGCAGTGAGAGACATTATGCTGACTAGTTCTGCTGCCTTCTCTACTTACAGCCCAAATAGCTCTGTTTTTCCTCTGTAGCTGACCAGCAAAAATTGGTGGTGGTGGTGGTGGCATGACAGTGTGAGAAGCGGTGAGGGAGAAGAAGGGATGGTGAGGAGCAGGGTAGTTACAGTGTGGGCTCTGTGGTCATGAGTGGTAATCATGGCAGGCAAAGCTGTTTGCTTCCTGCAGTGCTGCCTGCCCAGTGAATGAAATTTCAGCAGGGTGGTGGAAATGGTGGCACGGCAAGTGGGATAAATCCGTGAGGGTCATCCACTGTATGGAACTGAGAAGAAAATTTGTATGTGTTTTTTAAAAAAAAGCCTTTCTCCAATTCTGTTCAGGTTAGGCTTTTATAGGGCTCTTCCCCCCCCCCTCCCCCTCTTTCCCCCGCCCTCCCCCCCCCTTCTCCTTCTTCTTCTTTTTGTGACTAAGTTTTTATCCCACATTTTTGAGTGGCCATTTTCAAGGAACTAATTTACAAGGATTTAATTTTGATCTAAGACAATTGCTTCTGTGCTAAATAAAGCAGCAATTAATTATTAAAAACATACCTTTTGTGGCTGAACATTCTCCCTCATAGCTGTTAAACTCTAAGACATGTTTTGCCTTTTAATTATTCATTTTTTTATTTATTTTGTGAGTATACAGTAAGTGCTTTGTGGGATACTCGGAGAAGGATGGTCTGGCTGCTGCTTAAGATTGCTGTGTGACCCAGGATCGGTTCCCAGCTCTGATACATGCTTCCTGAATGGCTGAGCACCTATCTCGATGTATCACATACATCTGCCTCAATGTCTTTGTAAAAACAGCTGTCAGGTTTTTACTGATGAGCTTTAGTGCCTCCTCTTACAGCACTGAGAAGAACACTGCCCATCAGTCTGTTCAGGGAGCTGTCCCAGAGATCAAAAATGTACTGCAGTGCCAGAATAACTACAAGCAGAGAACAAGTGAACCATATATGCTAGTATGAAAAGTTGTATATTCTCCTCCTCTTTCCCCATGGATAACCCACGCATCAGAACAGTACAAACCCAAGATTTTTGTATGAACTGAGCCACCGTAGCTTTGCCCTGAGAAAAACTGGTTCTTGTATGATGAGAAAAATGGCAAATTTATTTGCTTAAGGTTTAAAAGATATTTATGAGCTTTGTTAAGGAAGAAATTTCATCTTTGAACAAAGCCTTACACACTAGATTCTTTGTGAACCGCCTCAAGCCCTTTTCTGTAATTATTCATCTGATCTGTACAGGGTGGATTCGGCACAGCATATTCCTCCTGACAAACTATCTCTGAGTGTTAACAGCGGTGCTCTTTAAGTCTTTGCCTCTGTGCTGGAAACACCGCAGGAACTTGCAAAGGGTAGATCTAAACTCAGCTGGTGCCAGTAGTCTGTGCTGTTACAGTGTGGGAGTTACGGTGGCAAAGCAAGAGCATTAGGAAATGTATAGTGGGACCAGATAGGCAGCACTTTTCACTGGTGTGTTAGAGGGTCTTGTGCTGCTGAAAGTGCCATTTTTTTATAATGAGACTTAAGACTGTAGCTCTGACCTCCCATTGCGTATTAGCACTTTCTGCAAGAGATGAGAAATTTGGTAGCTGGCCAGATTCCAGCCCGCCGTAAGTTCTTCTATTTTGCCTGCCGAGAGATTCCCTCTGCAGTTTCAGGTACACTGAGTGCTCTACTCTCATTATCCTGAACAGTTTTATCTCTGTTAGCAGTGTATGGCAACTTTGTATAACTACCGCTTTCCACTCCAGAAAGGACTGGACTGCAGTGGTAACATCCTCTCTCTCTGAGTGTATACACATGTAAAAACAATGGATGAAATACTAGAGTTGATTGATGGCTATAAGCTCTTCAGAAGGGA
>NW_009229394.1:0-224 GCF_000690835.1 Fulmarus glacialis
GCCGCTGCAGGGCCCTCCCCCTGTCTTGCTTCCCCTCGAGGGGCTGGGCCAGAGCCGGAGGAGCAGCCTGTCGGGGTGCCAGCAGTGCCTCTCTGTCACCAGCAGTGTCCTCCTCTCTCTCTTTGTGTCCCCCATCATAACAGCTGTCACAGTGGGTAAGTGCACTGGGCCAGGGTTGAGGACGCTGCCCACGTGCTGGAGACAGTGGGGCTGGGGCCTGGGGG
>NW_009229395.1:0-2102 GCF_000690835.1 Fulmarus glacialis
TGGCATGCTGAGCCGAGCCGGCCGCAGCCAAGCTGCAGAAACTGCTCTCTGCCCTTAAAGCTGCCGCAGAGATCTCGCAGCAGCCTGGCACCAAACCTGTGTCCTTTCTCCAGCAAACACCAGGGCACAGTAAGCACTGCCGCCCCATGAAAGGGACATGTGCTAGCGTCCAGGGCTGGGGAGATGGGCAAGCGCCGGGTTTCAGTGGTACAGGAGTAGCCAGCTGCTCTCTCCCTCTGGCCCGAGCTGGGCCTGGGGAAAAAAACAGCTCAGTGCAGGTTTGCAGGTGCTTCGGAGGGACGTGAACGGCGTCAGGGCTGGCCGAGCAGTGAGTCAAAGCCACCTCAATCCCTCGCGCCACAGCGAGAGCCTGGTCCCATTAGTCAACGGGAAATTGGCTCCCAATTTCGCCAGCTTGGGGAAGTCACCCTAAGGCTTGCTTTATCACTGTCTGCAGCACTGGGGAGTTGTCCTCTCCGTACCTTTAGCCAGGCAGAGGCAAGGGATGCTGCAGGAGCCCCACTATGCTCCAGCAAGCACAGCAGGCCATGGTCAACCCCAGATAAAAGCAGGATTTCCACAGCAGAGTGGGATCCCAGAGCAGGGATCCTCGAACGGGGCTGTGAGCGTCGCTCTGGCTGCCTCCTCCCTGTCCTGCAAAAAATCTCCTCCCAGGTGCACCCCAGGCTGCAAAGACCCGGAGTCCCCTGCCAGCAGCTCTCCCATCACCTCCGCAGAGTCCCCAGCAGTTCGCTGGGTGTTGGAAGCCCTGGCAAGGACCCATCTGGAGCTGGGGACCTCTTCCTCCCCTCACAGGGGCTCAGGAATGCAGCGTGCACGGTCTGAGGCCAGTAGAAACGTTTGAACTCCCCCCCTTAAGAGGCCCAGAGAGCCCGTCTCGCGCTGCTGAGCGGCAGACGCGCGCGGCAGCGACGGCTGAGCCAGAAAGGGGGGGGAAATCAAAATTCTTTCAAGATGAAGCCGCTGGGGAAGACTCAATCGTCTCCACCAACCGGCTCCGATTTGAAAGCCTTTGAACACGGGGACCGCCGGCTTTTATCAGGATGCGCTGGCAAGGTAGGACGCCAGCTCCTTGCCCCGACGAGGAGAAGGCAACTCGCGCAAGTCCAGAGCATCCTGAAAGAAGGCAAGGGAGGAAAGTTAGTAAAGACGCCCACGCAGCCTTGCCGCAAACAGAGGAACCTGTTCTGCAACGTGCCCATGCTCTCCGGGAGCTATGCACACCACGGCACCATGTCTGCAGGAGCTCAGTGTGAGGCGAGTGGGCCACTTGCTGGGCTGGGCCACTTGCCCCACACTGGGCTCCTTTAGACAGCGTCGATGGCTGGGCCATTTGGCCCAGGACATGGCTTGGCTTCCACCACAGTGGCTGCTCACGGTAGTGCTGGACACCTCTCCCCCTTGCCGCTGTGCTGTACTCCTCTGGAAGGAAAAGCAGCTTGTTTAGGGATGCGCTTTCAGTCTCTGTGACTGCCTGCTAGTCAAGAAGCCACCAAAAGGGGCATCTCCCCGCACATTTTTAATTTCCTCCTTGGTTTTAGAGATAATTACGGCAGGAGCGAGCGGCCTTGCGCACTCCCCATTGAAGCACCTATCGGTACAATTAATCCCGGCACCATTCTGAGCAGCGGCACAAAGGGCCTTTGGTGTAAGGTCCTTTATCTGGGAACAAAGAGCTGCCTGTGGGAGAGAACCTGAGGTTGCACTTTTCCCGCTGACGAGCGTTTCCCGTACACAAAAGCCGAGCCACACAGAGCGTCCTGTGCGCGCGTCAGGTCTGGGAGACCCCGCGACACGTTTTCCCGGAGCTTGCTGCCCACCCGGACCCCTCCTCCTCCTCCGGGAGGGTCCTTCCCCCTCTGACCCCAGCTAAACTCTGTGGCCGTCCTCTTCCCGGGCAGCGGATGGCCCTGCTCCCAGGCCAGGGGACTCGCACACACAAGGGGAAAGCACTCCCGTCCCGCTCAGCCCAAGGCAGAGTATGTGCTCCGTGAACGGGGCACCCTGCAGATGGCAGCTTCGGAGCAATCGTGCTGAGAGCTTTCAGAACTTGGCAGCCCCTTATGCCCGAGCGGTGCTGT
>NW_009229396.1:0-14767 GCF_000690835.1 Fulmarus glacialis
AATAATAATAATAAAAGAGCTACAAAGCCATATATTTGAGAAGCCACTTACGAACAAAATCAGAACAGGCATAAGAGAGAAAGCTTGATCAAAACCAGAACAATACTCCTCCCTCATACCTGGCCCCAGCACAACCAAGTGCAAAGTGTCCACAACAGCTATATTTGAACATTCATCTTCAGACATGCTATATATATATAGCCATTGGAGAAACACAAGCACATCATTTAAGTGATCTGAAGAAGAATGCATTAGGAAATTATGTAGGATAGCCAGTAGGAAGTTAGGCAGTACAGATGCACTTCATCCCCCTCCATCTCCTGCCTAGAATCTAAATAATCTGATGCTGGGCACACTTCGAAATGACCTGAAATATTTAAGTGCTGGCTCTAGTAAGTTCAATTCGAACTAGCACACACCACGCTTCTAGAATATTCAGAAATATTTTTAGTTTACAGCTTTGTAAACTTTCCACTCTTGTTTTGGACAACAGTTTCTCCAGGGACTGCTAAAATAACACTTCCACCCCAATCAACTGCTTTTTCTGTGTTGCAGGTGACAAATGACCTCAAGGGGAAAACTGCCATACTGTACAAACTAACTCTTTATAAGATGTTGATGCCAGTGGATTACAAGCGTATCTTAACCTGACAACAAGGTATCTGTCTCAGTTGCTCATAGAGTAGAGGTAACCAATTCCTCATCTGGTCACATGCAGATCCCACCAGCTACGTTTTTAATATTTTCTGGACCTTTCTGAGCATAGGTATTAGCACGTGGGCTCGGGTCAGGACCTGTTCTGCAAGTGAATCATCTCACTGTGGCTGCATAGAAGCATGAAGCAGGCAGCGGGAACAGGACCAACACTCCTCCTTGCTCTCCTAGTTCATGCTATACACCAGGCACTTTGACAAGGGTCTCTCAAGCATTAGCGTCATTCTGACTACTCTAAAGGCATCAGTTTATACAGTAGGAAAAACAGTGATGATTCATCATTATTAGGATGGCAACAGATTCACCTGGGAGACTCCCTAAGCACCTTAGGGAAGTAGGTCTTTATTTCCTTTACATGGAAAGCTTTTCCCTTGTGTACATTTTGTTTTTAACTGGTAGGAGAGGAAACTCCCCTTCCCCTCTACAAACACTTCTGCGAAGAGAGAGGTACAGATTGAAAATTAAGGGTAAACTAATCACTGATAAGAGAGGAGAAACACCTTAAGAGTTTGCTGTGTGGCATCACAGGCAGGCCCTGTAGAAGCACAGAGTCAGTTCAAAGGGATACAAAAATTTTCCAAAGAAAACTTACCTAGAGGTTACTTCTGAGAAAGACAACACATACAAGCCAGAGGACTTAGGGACAGTAAACGCACTGAGCAAGCATTTGAGTATGGCCTTGTACCAGACATGCTGCAATTTGAAGAACTAGTGGCATGTTCCAGTGGGCCAAGAGGCAGAAAGCAGGATAGCATCCCAACGCTCAGAACCACATACTGGAAAGAAAGGAAATGTACTTCCGCATTTTTCACATCAGACTTGATTAAACAACTTGTACCCTTTGGAAACTCTTTCATACGTTTTGTTCAAAATAAACGTGAAAATCATAGATTCATATAGCAGCTGCCATTGGAAGAAACCTTTTGTGATCATCCAGTCCAACCACCTGCTCAAAGCCGGCTCAGTTCAGTTGGGTTTTTTAATACCTCCAACAACAGAGACTTCACCATCTCTGGGAAACCTCTGGGACACCCTCACAGTGTCAAAAAAAGTCTTCTGATGTTTAAATGGAATTTCTTATATTTCAATTTGTGCCTCTTGTACTTTCTGTCCTTTCACTGACTACCCCTGAGAAGAGTTTGGCTCTGTCTCCTTTACGCTTTTCCATCAGATATTTACACACATGTGTAAGATTCCCCTGGAGCCTTTTCTTCTCCAGGCTGAACAGTCCCAGATTGCTCAGCCCTTCTTGTCTCTCAGACGCTCCAATCTTTAATCATCTTTGTGGCCTTTCACTAGGCTCACTCCAGTACCTCCATGCTTCTTGTACTGGGGAGCCGAGAAGTGGACACAGCACTCCTGATGGGGCCCCACCAGGCTGGGTAAAGAGGAAGGATCACTTCCCTCAACTCGTTGGCAATGCTCTTCCTCTCACAGCCCAGGAAGCTGTCAGTCTTCTTTGCCGCAAGCATACATTGGTGGTTCCAGTCATTAAGCCTGTACTGGTGCATGGGGTTATTCCTCCACAGGTGCAGCACTTGGCATTTCCCTTTGCTGAACTTCACAAGGTGGTTGGTTGCTCATTTTTCCAGCCTGTTTTAGTCCCCCTGAATGGAAACACAACCATCTGGTCTCTCAGCCACTCCTCCCAGCTTTTATCATCTGCAAACTTGCTAAGAGCACACCCTACCCTATTGTCCAGCCCACCAAATGAAAATTTTAAACAGAATTGGCTCCAGTATCAACCCCTGGGGTATATTAATAGTGACTGGCCTCCAGCTGGACTCAAGTCATCTGTAACGCATAAGGCTATTGGCTTGGTTAAACACTATTTCCCCTTCATAAAACCTTCATGCTGACTGCTCCCAATCACACATTCTTCTCCTTCATGTGTTTCAGAAGTGGTTTTCAGGAAGATTTGCTCCATTGCCTTACCAGGGATTAAGGTGAGGCTGACCAGCCTGTAGTTCTTGGAAGACATCTAGTACCTTGCCTTTTCCATATCCTCTGTCACAAAGTCCACTGCCCCATTCAGCAGCAGGCCCACATTCTCCCTAGTCCCAGTTTTGCTGCCAGTGCACTTACTTCTCGTTGCCCTTCATGTCCCTCACCAGATTCAGCGCCATATGGGCTTTGGTTTTCCTAACCTCACCCATGCATAGAATCATAGAATCATTTAGGTTGAAAAAAGACCTTTAAGATCATCAAGTCCAACCATAAACCTAACACTGCCAAGTCCACCACTAAACCATGTCCCTAAGCATCACACCTACACATCTTTTAAATACCTCCAGGGATGGTCACACAACCAATTCCCTGGGCAGCCTGTTCCAATGCTAGATAACCCTTTCAGTGAAGAAATTTTTCCTAATATGCAACCTAAACTTCCCCTGGCACAACTTGAGGCCATTTCCTCTCATCCTATCGCTTGTCACTTGGAGAAGAGACCGACACCCACCTCACTACAACCTCCTTTCAGGTAGCTGTAGAGCGCGATGAGGTCTCCCCTCCGCCTCCTCTTCTCCAGGCTAAACAGCCCCAGTTCCCTCAGCCGCTCCTCATAAGACTTGTTCTCCAGACCCTTCACCAGCTTCGTTGCCCTTCTCTGGACACGCTCCAGCACCTCAATGTCCTTCTTGTAGTGAGGGGCCCAAAACTGAACACACAGTATTCAAGGTGCAGCCTCACCACTGCAGAGTACAGGGGCACGATCACCTCCCTACTCCTGCTGGCCACACTATTTCTGATACAAGATGCTCATGTTTACGGTTACAGCCATGCTCAGACCGTGTCTCCATATTCCTCCCAGGCTACCTGACCCTGCTTCCACCTCTTGTGCACTTTCATTTTATGCTCGAGTTTTGTCAGGAGCTCCCTGTTAAGCCATGCAGGCCTGAAAATTATCTAATTTCAAAATATTTTCACAATACTTCTTCCAGAAACACTACAAAATTCTTCCATTTCAAACTGAATGTGTTTTCCCTTTGCTTCTCTTGTGTTAAAACTTTTCTTACAAGAACGTTTGCCTTTCACAAAACCCAGCCTTCATGAACTCAATACAAACATTTCTACCTACACTCTTCTCCTGTCTGCAGCTCTTCTGTAGCACAACCTGAACTTCTGATATGATTAAGTTGTTCTTTTTCCTTTTCTCAGAGCTTTATGAATTTCTGGGGTGAAAATCTACAGGAAGAAAAAACAGTGCAGTCCAGAAGCAAGGCATATGAAAACAATCTCTCATGACAATTACAATCTACCATAGGCTTTCCATTTTTTCCCCCATGGTGCATATGATTCTTTTTTCACTAGACCTCTGCAATAAACGTTCATGCTTCATGGTAACATCACAGTTCTGCTGAAGTAGTAACAGGGTCTGCAACTACTTGAGGATATAATGCTTTCAAAAGAAAAGTTTCTTTAAGCATACATGTGGCATTTACAGAAAGCATCATGATGGTACAAGACTTTTACTGCATTCATTTGGGATGCTTTGCCATTTTAAAACACCATCTCAGACTTGTACCCCACCATTATTACACATAGAGTACACCAATATGTACATGATGATATATTTCTGAAATTCATCTGTGATTAATACAGTAGCTGGCACAGCCTGTTTAGCCACCCACATTTTCAGTTATTTTTGATTCAGCATTCGGAAAATGGAACATATGGAAGAACACATCCTCCTAGAATGTATATGGACCACCTACCTGGAAGTTTTATATTTATTGAACTAACTGGGAATAATTGCAGCTCTGCTATCTTGATAGAAGCGATCAAGACAAATACCAATGGTATAAGAGTAGACTCAGTTCTCAGCATAACACATTCATCCACACTGACAATGCTATCTGGCTGAACCCAAGCCACAGTGATAAGTCAGTAACAATATTACTGGTAATTGTGGACCATCTGGCAAGTAAATATATTTTGTTAATCTCCTTATAACAATAAATATTTGTTTTCTGCCACAATTTTACAGCCCTTACACAAAAAAGATACTTAAGGATTACATGTTCATGTTTAACATGTAGTTAAGAAAGTATTAGTTTAATTGTACATAATAGATAATCATTGAAGAATGATGTCATCAAGGATTTTCTGTCGGGTCAGAGGTTTGATTTAAGAGGCTTTCATGTCTGTCTTAATTTCCAGTACCACTGTTTGTTGGCATGCTGTTTGCCTTGAAATCTGTGCCAGAAATCGATTTAAGCTTATTTTCCCAACCTACTAGCTATCTTGATAGTTTCAGTAGTTATAATATTTCATTGTAACAACATGTTGTAAAACCTGTATCTGCAGAAGAATTTTTTTGCCTGTACTGTTACATCATAAAAAAGCAGGAGGAGCATGTTCTCTTTCTCCCAGCCAGCTTAAGCCAGAGCTGCACGGAATAATAGCCTGCCAACATTTAAATGGTGACAAACAATGCCTTTGTCATCTAGATCTTCAGAAGCTTTTTGGCATGGAGTCATCACAGCTCAGCTAAACAGGCATTCAAAGTTTGTCTTCTAAGTTTGTACACTTATTTTTGTACCTGCAATCATTGCAAGCAGCCATAATTAAGGTATAAGGCATGGTTATCGCATACTGAAGTAGACATCATTCCCCCAAATCTAAATGCCTGCCTAGATTCTTGCTGCCATATTCATTCACCCCTACATGCTGTCCTTCATAAGTCCTCCTTACCACAAAGCAAGGAGATAAGAAAAACAAATTCTCTACAGCTGTCCCAAATCTGCAAATGCCCACACCTCTAGATAAAGGTACACTGTAATTAGTATAGCCAATGTTTTCAGGGCAGATACCTTCTCTGACCATTCTCATTTTGGAGGCTGACACTTTCAAGAATATTAATTTTCAAACAGTGCATACTACCTGACACCTGAGGCTCCTTCAATGCACCAACTGGGCATCCAAAAATAATCCTGGTGTCAAATTCACAAGTGACTTTCAGCCATAAGTCTTACTGGTAATCAGCGGCTTCTGCAAGTTCCAGTTGCTTTTGAAAGTTAAGATTTAGGATTTGATGTTTTCAAAACTATTACCTTTGCATATACAGCCAGATTCACAAAAGGCTACTGGGACATTACAGACAACATGATTTTGATCTGATCATGCAGTTGCCCCTAATTTCTTACTAATAGGACAGAGACAGATTTGCCTAATTCCTCAGCCATAGCATGACTGCTGCTTTTCAGCACACATTTTCACAGGAGAACCAGCTTTCACTAAAAATAAACTTAACTGAAGAGTAAGGTATAGCAGTGTAGGCACATGAATTAGGATTCACCTCTAAAGAAAATCCCTCTAGGCCATTTGGAACAGTACTACAAGGGTGGAATACTTAAAGCTGAATCCTCTGTCGTCTGAAGAATTATTTCAGATTTAAATCTGCCTTCAGATTTATGGCATACAGTGCTGCCTCTCTGGGGATTTCCCTGCAGTTTAGTCAGAAAGCTTCCTAGATACTTTGAGGGCCAGTGATTTTTTTCTTGCTTGAGGATGTTCAAGTTGCGGCTATCATCTTAATTCTGTCACAAAGCGTCACCTTGTATAGGAATGCTGACATGTCAATGATGGTGGGGTACCACTTACATTAGATTCTCCCTAAGAAAAAAGGTCTTGGAGCCAAATTCAAACTATTTAGTAAGAAATCAGCGTTTTTTTAATGCCCCCATCACTATCCATGGGGTCAAAGAGACAGGTGGAAAGAAAGGTCCCTCAAGGAACAGTATAGAAAGTGATCTAAGAAAAAAGAGGTTAGGAACAAGAAAAGCTTTTAAATTAGAAGGATGCTACACAGGAGAGATGGCCTCAGCCTAACTATATCCAACCTTCTGACACTGATGATTTCTTTAAAGGTAGTAAGGGAATTTTAAAACTGAAAAGTAAGTGGAGCCAACATTTAAAAAAAAGGAAGATGGAGAGGCATAAACCTGGGCAAGGAACATATAAACCTACAAGAATGTAAGACAAAACCAAAAGACATTTTTAGAAGCAGCATGTTAAAAGCATAGGCTCTACTAACTAAAAACTTTTCAAATACCTCAGAAAAAGGAAGCCTGAAATAAAATCTGTAAGGCCAACAGAAAACCAAGACATAAAAATTGCTCAGAGTAGAGACAGCCTTTGCAGAAAACGAATTGTTTTCATCACTGCACATTTTTGAGCCAGGAAGGCTCCAACCTCTGAGGCACTCTTGAGAGTATCAATGTGACAAAAGTCAGCTTTCACATGCAGGGATGTTAACAAGCTGGGCACCACAACTATCCCTGTTTTGTTCAATACACACACAGATAACCACAAATGGGTGACCAGTGACAAAGTTTGCAGGTGATAAAAACACTTAATATAACCCACAACTAAATCTGACACAGAGAAGATGAATGAACACTTTCCAAAGTGTTTTTGTAACACAAGAATCTGGGATCTCCCAATGAATTTAAATTCATGGAGCAAATTTAAAAACAGAAAAGATTTTTTTTTTCTCCAAACAGTTCATAATTATATTATGGAACCCAATGCTAAACTACATTGCAGAAGACAAAAATGGGTTAAAAAGAGAATTAGAATCATGGAGATCAGTTTAATCCATACTTACTACCAACAATCATTCAGATAGAGTCTGAAATACATTTGGGTTTTTATTGCTTATTATTTGTAAATGGGATATAACCAAGATAGAACTCAGCACTTCCACTGCTCTTACATTTTTTCCTAAGTACCTGCCAGAAGCTGCTTTTGGAGAGAGGGCTATGTAAGCCTCTCATCTGACCTAACACAGCAATACTTTTGTTCTTACCTTTAGGAACATTTCTCTATCTCAGCTCAGGTTCATGAATAGACAGAATAGGAGATGACAGTCCTGGAGCTGCATTTTAGATAGTAAGGACTGTCACATGTCCACTCCCTTCAAAAGAGCTTTGATAACCTGCTGTGCTGGAAGCCTTGCCCAAGGGGGATAAAGAACAGAGGAGTACAAACAGCAGTTTGACCCAAAAAGCTAGTTTCTTTTATAGCAACTTACCATGCGCTACATAAATTGTGGACATAAATGCAGGATGTGTTTCAATGCTCTCCTGGCCATATTTAAACTTCTTTCTTCAAAGACCCACTTCTGTTTCTCCAATAGAGAAGAAAGATGAATTGTGTTTCTAAAAAAGAAATCCCTATTTATTGTTCCTTTTGTTTCATCAACATCCAGTTTTCTATCCTTATCCACGACCTCATAGAAAAAAAGCAGAGACATAATTGATTGTCCAGAGAATACTTAAAACATACTGGGGATTTCTATAAGCAGACAGTACATCATAGGAAGACATTTCTTTGTTCTCACCTCTTTTCAGGAATATAAATCCAAAACTTTCAGAAGTTCTAGGAAATAAATTATTCCTTTTCATTTTTAAAACCTGTTCTAAATCCACCCACACCTTCAATCATATTATATGGGCCAGGGCATGTTACAGAAAAAAAGTCAGCCTCACCATTTTAAAATTTTTTCAGGATTATACAACTAATGTATCACGTCACAAAAAAATTAGAAAGCCTCCTTAAATAGTTAAAATGAATTTTCTTTCTTAGCTCAGTACTAAGACTAAAGAGAGATTGGGCGGGGGGGACACTAAAAAAGGGGGCTAAAGGAAGAAATTAAACTATATTTAAAAGAGAAAAGTTACTATTTTTTATAATCTCTCTTTTTTTATGTTTACATTTATGGTTATTTTACCAAACAATTTAATACCTGTGGAATATTTAGCAGAAGAGGAAATCACGTATATTCCCTAAGAAATTACTTATTTGTCGTATATACTTCTACCTCCATGGTTTAATTTGCCTTCAGTAATGCTTCCTCAACAAGCACCCTATTACGGCCTAACACTGGAGTAGTCTAAGTCATTATTAATAATACGGTGGAAATCACTACATTACACTGCCTTTAGGGAAGAAACAGCTAAATTTAACTGTGCAATAAAGATTAATCTTTGCACCAAGGAATACCTTTCTAATAATTAAGGGAGAAGTAGCAAATGTCAGGAAGACAAAAAATATTCAGAGGTAACACTTGGTTCAGCCAAACTTCAGAATGAAGTTATCTGCAAATGCTCCAGAACACATCATCGTTCAAAATAAAAAAAGCAAACTTACTCAGCTTGCTAATTGTATACCCTTCTGCCAAAACAGCCATTATTCCATTTCATTCTCCCAATAGTCCTTAAAAAAGATTGCAAATACTGCCCTGAATTTGGTGAAAAAACTACCTGGCCTTGCTGGAACACGGTGGGAGGGAAAAAAATGTCCCTGTATCCTAAAAATAGTCTGACCTCCTAGATGAAAAATAGTGTGAGAGCGATGACCAGCTCCCAAAACGTTGACATATTACAACACAACATTAAAGAAAATGAGAACAGCATGCAGGAGAACATTTTGAACTGCAAAAGCAGCAATTCATTCATCAGCTTGGAGATAACTGATGTCATTGCAAAAGGCTGAAACATTGCACATGAATCTGACTAACCACATTCAAGAAATACTGGAACAAGGCTTGAGAAGAGGGACCATGGCAACAGAGAGCTTATAACAGGAGACTAAAGAAAGCTGGTTTGTGTAGTCTAGTAAACAAAGGTGGAGAAGGGACTGCTGCCTATAAATAGGTCAGGGCAGTAAACATCAGCGAAGAGAGCTATTTCAGATAGAAGGCAGTTCTGGAACAGGAATAAATGGATGAGAACTAACTGTGAATAAATTTAGATCAGAAATCAGAAGCAGCTATCCAACCATTAGGCCTGGCATGCCAGTGGACTGGAGAGTCAAGAGGGAAACCTACCTACTTTAAGATGGAGTTTGGTCAGCTGGTGACATTAAGTGGGCCTGTGACAGCAGGAGATTGGACCCAGTGACCCAGGAGGGCTTTTTTTTTTTTTTTTTTTTAAACTCATATGCTCCTAGTAGCTGACTACTTGCACACCTTTCTTTCAGATTGAGCAGTAATCCTCCCCACCAGCCTACTAGACTGCTAAAGCAATGAAAACCTCCTGCTTCCTCTCCAGGGGCCAAGCAAGTACTTTTAGGGAAGGCAATGTACTCACAAGATGCAGCTTCTCACACCATTCCACTTCCACAGCAGGGCTGCAAAGAGACCACGTGAACCACCATGTGCCATGGAATATGGTTCCATGTACTCGTGTAATGGGAAGTAGCAGAGGAGGGTCACTGAAGATTAGTGACAAGTGCTATCACGCACTACCCTCTGCAGCACTAGCTGAACAGTGATTAGACACATTAGATGGGGAATTCCAGCTGCAAACTGCATCAGCTTAGACGTTTTAAGAAAGGAGAAGGGAATGGTTAGTATCACCAAGAGATTAGTTCTAGTCTCTGTGGATCCTCATTTCTGAATGAGAGCCTACGCTGTATTTTGTAAGCAGACGGGAACGTTCGCTCCCTGCACTTGGGCAGACCAAAGGCTGGTGAATGCAGACACCACCACCAGCAAGCACTGCTAAGAAGCTGCGGACAGTCAGTGTTCCTAGCTTAGCATTGCATGGAGCTAACATGGTCCCACAGGCTTGGAAAGCTTCTGGTAAATTTATCAGCACAATCAAGTTGTCTTTGGTTTCTCCACTTCATCTCAGTATTGGCCTACAGTGCTAGCCTTGGCAAGACAACTTGAATGACCATATCCTTTCACCTTCCTTGGCCTTCACTTCGGACAGTTTGGCTGTCATCTCTTGGGTACGAGATGAAATTAAAGACAGATAGCAAGATGTTTGCAAGAGCCCCCTGCCTGTAACATGCTTCCTCTGGCAGAAGGCACCATAACCCTTCACCACAAGAACAAAGCTTTTTTGGCTGCACTTTCAGAATGCCATTGACAACAGCACTGCAGTAGTAGCATGTATTGAACATAACCAGTAGTAATTATTAGTATTGCCTTCATTAAACTCTTTCCATTGCTACACCACGTGACATACCCATCTGTTACTGCAACAGAAGATATACCAAGAAGCAGGGGCAATGGATTTTCCTTCTGTAATCTGAAAGAACTCTTTTTAACTCTGAAAGAACTCTCTTCTACGGAGCTAATGTGTTCCTGAATGTCTCTTACCCTGACACACCATGCCATAAACCTAACGTCAGCAAAGAAGAAAGTACATAAACTGTCAGATGAATATTAAAAGGGGCATGTACTAAATTACCAATTGTGCTGGTTTTGGCTGGGGTAGTTAATTTTCTTCATAGTAGCTAAGTATGAGGCTATGTTTTGGATTTGTGCTGAAAACAGCGTTGATAACACAAGGATGTTTTCATTACTGCTGAGCAGGGCTTACACAGAGTCAAGGCTTCTTCTGCTCTTCACACCACCCCACCAGCGAGCAGGCTGGGGGTACACAAGAAGTTGGGAGGGGACACAGCTGGGACAGCTGACCCCAACTGGCCAAAGGGATATTCCATACCATATGACATCATGCTCAGCAGATAGAGCTGGGGGAAGAAAAAGGAAGGGGAGGGGGATGTTTGGAGTGATGGCGTTTGTCTTCCCAAGTCACTGTCATGCGTGATGGAGCCCTGCTTTCCTGGAGATGGCTGAACACCTGCCTGCAATGGGAAGTAGCGAATGAATTCCTTGTTTTGCTTTGCTTGCGTGCACAGCTTTTGCTTTACCTATTAAACTGTCTTTATCTCAACCCACCAGTTTTCTCATTTTTACCCTTCTGATTCTCTGTCCCCCATCCCACTGCAGGGGAGTGAGCGAGCAGCTGTGTGGTGCTTAGCTGCCCACTGGGGTTAAACCACAACACCATCAATGACTTCATGCCAGACTATTAAATGTAAACTGATCCATTAACGTGTTCCTAACAGATGGTTCAGAAGTACTTCGTCAGGAAAGCCAATGTAACTTTCTCAAAAGATGGAGGTTAATACATACTGCTTTTTACCATATCGGCCTTAAACAGGAGTTTAAAGTTAAACTATTGTGTCACTCAAAGACAGATAGTGAAGGGAAATAAAGCTTCTAACCTTCTAATAACTACATTAGATTTTACATTTTTATATTACATACTTACACTTTAAACCATTTCTTCTCTTGCGAACTCACTCTGAGAATGTGTGCCTATCAAGTATAGAAAATATTGTGCAAATATTAAGACATCCCACAAATTTTGGGAGAAGTGTATTTTGTTTACAGTATTTCCTATGTAGCTGCAGAGTTACTTCTTCAATATCCCAAATAATAAGCTTTTATTAGAAGCCCATCTTTCGTGTAACATACCTCAAACTAGGAACACAGGAACCATGATTTAGCCTTGCCAGAGTATGTGTGTGTATATATATGTATAGGTACTTCCACCTGCTTCCTTATATAGTTACCAAAAACATACTGACCCATTTTCTTAGAAATGCTTACCCACTCATCTCTGGTTTTGATACAACAGAACTTTGTTAGTTTTGTCCCAACTGTTCAGTACAACAGCAATACAATACTTTGAACTTGCACAGCATACCCCATTGCAAGATCTTCTAAATAAGAAAAGGTTCTCCAAGCTTAGATGTGCTTAACAGATGCCCTTTGAAGTATCAGAGTTACAACAGGTTATTCTATTTCTTCAACTGAAGTGACTCCCACCTGGTAAACAGAGGCTGGGAAGATGAGGAAGTGAAGGCAGTGCTTTGTACTGCACCCAGGAGGACCTCTACTGGTTGCCTTAGTTGGCCAGAGTTACTCCAAAATGGACCTGGTGTGTACTGCACACCAGAGCTACCACAGCAGAAACCTACACCGCTGAGATGCTTCCTGGCATGACAGGATCTTGGCACAGAACTGAGGTTGAAGCTTTAGACTGTTGTTTAAGAATCTGTTTTTCTCTTAACTGAAGTCAAGATCGAAGCTTCTTTGAGTTAAACTTGATATCAAGAACTAAGTTCTCAGATAGCTGGTTAGTGGCTGCCACCCCACGCCGAGCCTGGCGGTTCTTTAGGTTATAGGAACCTCTATCCCCCAACAAGAGAATATCAGCCTATACTAGCTTTCATCTGCATCCTGAAGTTCATCAAGCGTGAAACACTGCATTTCAGTGAAATATCAGAAGTTTCCTGAACTTTTCTGGACCCTTCCTGCTAGGGTCCAGAAGAGCTCTGCAGTAGAGAGCTCTTGAGAGGTCTTGAGAGGAATTCAGCAACAAACAGCCTGCAGGTGAGCTCAGTTTACCTTAACACTACTAGCCTCATAAGTGTGAAGATTTCAGGGCAAAAGATAATTCCATAGAGAAATAATCAGCCCCTCTCTATTCAGCAGATTTTTTTTTTTCTTTCCCCAAGGATGCACAACTGCATTCATACCTGTTTGATCCCACAGGATTTCAGACTAAGCCAAGGAAACCAGCTTTCACATACACAATTGCCTGGCCACCTAGGTGTGGCAAAACCTCTTCTATGTCTGCTGTGTTCTTGTTTATCTTTACCTACTACTGAATTGCAGCAGAAAGCAAATTCTGTGCTCCTCTCTCACCTCCTGACAAATGCCAGCTGCTTCTGGGCAGTGAGCATTCCCTGAGGGACAGTGACCCATGAGCCCCACCACAGAAGTGCCACCGGGAAAAGTCCGACATCCCGTGCCCCACAGGTTGCTCTCATTCCTTGGATACATCCCTCTGCTGTCAAAATACAAAGACACAAGAATGGGCCTTTTTGTACTCCCCTCTCTGCTAATCACAGCCCAGTTGCAAAGTCCTGGGGGTAACAGCAATAAAAAAAAATAAGCAATTCTTTATGTATGCCAGGTATCAACACACAGCTGTGTAACAGGGGGGTGTCCTAAGAAAAGCTTTCCTACTGTCAGCTTAGGTGGTAGCCGCATGCACTATGACAGAACTGCAGTCACAAACACTTACTTACCTACAAACATACTGACCACTGACCAGGCTCAAGCACCCCACAGTGGATGTGCTCTGGAGACCAGAAATAGCAGTTTACCAGCATAACAACGTTGTTTCCCAGCTGGTTAAAATCATAGCTGGGGTCAAGCTAGTTTTAATTATGCAGTGTAGTAAGAAATAACACCTCAGTAAACATCTTCCTCTTGCAGTCAGAAATACAACTGGCAACTGCTGCTCTCCCCCCCAGAAGGATGCCAGGAACCCCATGCACACCTGTTTCAATGGGAGCAGGTAAAGCAAACACTGTCTTACTGTTGCTCC
The DNA here is from genome assembly GCF_000690835.1 of Fulmarus glacialis. Classification (NCBI taxonomy): domain Eukaryota; kingdom Metazoa; phylum Chordata; class Aves; order Procellariiformes; family Procellariidae; genus Fulmarus; species Fulmarus glacialis. The sequence goes on from NW_009229396.1 coordinate 13,917, forward strand.
CTAAGGCATACGAAGGTAGAGCTCAACAGGAAGGCCTGAGGTTGCTCTGCGGTGTGACTGAGCAGCCCGTCCGGCAAGGGTTGATCAGGTCACTCCAGAGACACAGCATGCCCTTTCCTAGGAGGGGGGCTGAACCAAAACCCCATCCTACACCCTTCTCTACAGAAAGCAAGCAGAGGAACACTCCTCCTACCTGAACTCGGGGAGGAGGTTTGGCCGTAGCCCATAGAAAGCCGCTGACAGAGTCACTAGCCAGCCGGGTTTGTAATTCCCATTCTCACACTCCAGGTAAGGCGAGGACCACCTGATGTGGTTCTTATCAGCAGTGAAGCTTTCCCGCCTCTTCCAGCTGTTCTCCAAAGTTCTGGGGCCCGTGTTTAAGACCTTCCTGTGCAGATGTGGCCTCCACTTGCGCTTCAAGCTGTGGAACCACTCTGTTTCCACAGAGGCGTTGGCCAGGCGGTGAGCTGAGGAGGACAAGTCCTGCAGGAGGACCTGGCTCTCGTGCCTGCTGGCCTGGAGGAAAACCTGGGGAGTAGAGGACAAAGGCTCTGTGCTGAAAGTGATAGCTGCCCTGGAGATGTTGGGGTCCCCCTCCAGGAGGCTCCTGATCAAGGCGCGGTACCACTCCAGGTCCTCCTGCAAGTTCTGCTCCCGCGACTTATTGCTCTGGAGGATCATGTTGAGGAAGTTGGTCGCGTGGGTGAGGGTGTCCAGGGCCCCGTGCAGGGAGGGGTGCGAGGTGAAGCGCGACTTGCCGGCGAGGCTGGCCAGCTCGTACCGCCCGGAGCAGTTGGCGCGCCGCAGCTCCCGGGAGTCGCCCGTGTAGAGGAACGAGGCCACGTCCTGGG
>NW_009229397.1:0-14965 GCF_000690835.1 Fulmarus glacialis
TGGCGCCCCTCGGGCACGCAGCGCGTCCCTTGTGCCCGCTGGGGAGCTGCCTGCAACCGGCCACGACCGGCGCAGGGCAGCCCTGCCCTCCTCCCCCAGCCCTCGCTGCCGACACCATGCCAACCATGGCCGATGCCAACATCGATATCGCTCGATACGTGAGCAGGCAGACCTGCAGGGAGCCCCGACAACACAGCAGGAGCACAGCTCAGTTTTAAGTTAGAAGTCGATCCGTAGGCAAACGTCCAGGAAAGTCTGCCATTTGCAACACATTTGGAGCCAGCACACCCTCCCCCAGAGGCTGAGGGACACTTCAAAACACATAGCTCTTCAGGACATTCACCTTCTGTCTGCCCTTTGGTAGCTGTTGTCAAAAATTGATACTGATTTTGTCAAAAATTCATTTTATTTTCATACGCGAGCTACTCCTGGTCTCACTCTCCGCCTCTGCCACAAGCTCGCACAGCACAAACACATGAAGTGCAAAGGACCCTCGGCACAAGCTATACCTGGCACTCATTCCATGAACAGATCAGAGCAAGCTGACAGGTTACCTCCTAACATTAAGTTTGGTATCAACACATTTTTGTCATTAACTCACGGAATGAGCCGATGCATAGCAAGTAAATCCGTGAGATTCACCTGCCTCTGGAGAACAAACGCTGCCTTACACCGCACAGAGGAGCTACATGCCAAAACACCAGTAAAGCAGGACACAAGAAATGAAAGAAAATAACCAAGAAAATCCACCCTTCCTTGGGTCCCTTCATTCCTACTTCAAGAAGGTCGGCATTGCCACTTACTATGTGCGTATAGTAAACAGATTATACAGACCAGTTGTTCTTAAAACAAACCAAAAGCACATCCATGAAACATGATCTAAAATAAAGCAGCTATGTTTGAGGATATCAGTATTTTCCCTACCGCTTCAGGATTCTGTAGCTGCAGAAATTCCTCTAAAAAAATTCAAAAGAGCTTAAAGCTTATGCTCCCACGAAAGAGGTTTCTAGACACAAATATATTATATATATACATACACACTCCATCACAGGAACCAGACCAGAACCCTTGCACAGGAAAGCTCCTAGCCACACTTTAACATTTTGCTGATTTAGCTTTATCAGCCAAGACTATTTTTTTTCTTGCTTCCCAACTATGCCAGCAAAAACCTTACTGCAGAAGCCTTTCTAGTGGCTGCAAAATTTTTCTGCCTGCATAAACTGTTCCTTTCATAGGACCCGATTTAAGGAGCACCAGCAAAAAAATCTCCTCTCATAGCCATAGGGGCACCTCAGGAGGAAATGGCAAGACCGGGTAACGAAAGCATGCACGCGGGAGGGGTGAAGGCAAAGGAGAGCATTGCATCAGTCTAGCTTACGTCCACAGAAAAAGGGAGGAAGCAGTAACTGCCATCGTACCGGGTTTGTGCCAGCAGAAACTAAACTGCAAAGTCACAATCCTACTACAAGAAGTAACAGCAGTAAAATTCTGCACACAGGTCAGACTGACCAACTTTACTTTGACAGATGTGGCATTTCATTTTCTATTTGAATTTGTGTGTCATGTTTTGTGTGTAATGTATAATCTTGAGAAACAGACTGCCTGAACACATAAGTGCAAGCCTTTCCATTTATGTCAATTAGATACTAATCCTATTCCCCCCCCAAGAGATGATTAAGTGTCAGTTGGGTTAACTGTTTCACTACTGATAAGATACATATCACCATTTCTTTGCTAAAACCTATCTCACAACTCCAAACCATCTGCCAAAGCCTCTTATCGGTGAAACATCCATGTGTTTCCCCGTCCAGGAGTAAACAACCTGTCCACTCTTCCTAATGAGCATCCTTACAATGCAGACTCATCCTGGCTACATGAAAAGTACTCAATATTAAGAATAGAGAAGTGTGGGTTAGAAAACAACAAAAAAGTTTAAGACAGATTCTGTACAGTTATAAAGACTGCTCTGTCTGTGTTTCTACTCAAATATAAATCTTCTCTGCCCCCCTTTTTTTTAAACCCAGATCTGCTGCAGGTTATCCAGCCTGCCACATCACATCAGTGCAGAAACCAGTAAGGCCTGGCTGCAGAATTTAGGTCAGCTTGTCTGTGGAGTACATAAGGTCTTACACACAGCAATGAATTTCCTAGTAATGCTTCAATAATCCCTCTTCATCCTGCTATGCAGCTATTTTACTAGTAGCTGCTAGCTTTCCTCCAACTCCCCAACAAAGACTCTCCACGGGAGGGATGTTTGCAGGCAAATGAGCCACTATCTCTTCCTTGGGAAGCAGGAAGCTGGTTGTTGAATCAAATAAATGCTGATTCTTATTTCCCAAGACAAAAAAGTGAAGGACTCCCAATGCATGCTAGAAAAGGACTTCCCTTTTTTAACGACACAAGGAGAGATAAAATTAGACAGAGCTGGAAATTACCCCTAGAACATCAGGAATAATTTTCTTAACAGATCATCTGAACAAAACCCCACTGTTTCTACCTGGGTCAATAAATGAAAAATAACATCAAAATGTGAGTAAAATTCAGACAGTCTAAGGGACAGTTGCTGGTATTTCTGGAGAGAAAGCATCAATCCAGGTGAAAAACACTGTGCCTCTTCAAAGAATGCTTCCCCCTAGAAGTGAATTGTGGGCCACTGCCACCCCAAGCATAGTACGAGCACACATAAGTAGTAGCCCTGTTTTTAAGGAATCTCTAACAGTGCATAAAAATATGCAAAGTCTTTTCAGAACATGGTCCTTGGACTAGGAGTTCCACATAAACTGACAAGTACAGTTAGGTAAGGGGGAAAAAAAAAAAAATCAAATACAATAAACCAAAACCTTCAACTTCTCTGACTGTCTTCATACAACAAGATGAACCTCAGTCTTCTTAAGTATGACAATTTGAAAGATACGAATGCAAGAATAAATACCAGTTTCCAGGAACAGTTACGGGAATCTCAGCAAATAAAAACACAGCTAGCAAGCTGACAGTTCGTTTTGTCTTAAAACCCATCAGTCTGCTACCCTTCTGTGCTCTATGGTTGCCACATAACATTGTGCTCCTCGAAAGCTGGCACTTACATCTCCCTATTAGGACAAAGAATAAAACTAAGGAAAAACTCTTTCCTCAAGACATCAAATTGCTCTTCAACATTCAAACGTTTGTTAAGAGTATTACTAGCCCATTCTTTCCCTCCCAGATGGAGTCTGGATACAGGTATTGGCAAACACATACTGAGCTGTACTGCACATTAGATGTGTAAATCAAATACCCCAGAAAACGCAAAGTTGCATTTGTTTATGTTTAATTCAGCTCAGCATCAGACAGCTTTTCCCATTCCCCACTCAGTACCTGATCAGGCTGTGCTCCTCCTCCTTCCTCCTCCGGCTTCAGCTGGGCTGAGAACTGGCTCCAGGAGGCTCTGGTGACAGGAATACCAAGCCAGGAGCTGATGGTCACTTTCTCATTTTGACAAGTACCACAGACTCTTCCTGTATAAAAACAAACTGCTGTGAATCAAAGTGGCCAAATAAAGCATTGACACTAGTGGGGTGTCAGAAAAATGCTGCTCTGCAACACAGAAGTGGAACGTTAGTCATCAGTGCCTGATCTCTGGGGAAGGCTGAGCACACCCTTATTTTAATAACTTCAGAAATACTCTAAATGAGTTGTCCTATTCTTGAAGAGTGGAGATCCCTCCAACTAGCAATTTGCCATTTCCCACATATTTTCTTAAACATATTGGCTCATCCAAACTTAACCAAGACCACTGCTATTTCTATGCCGCCAAAATCCCCCCCCACAAAAGCCAGCCCGGGCCCCAGCGACGTGGTAGCTGCACGCTGCGTATGCTCCATGCAACCGCTTTGACCACATCGGAGCTGCTGCATTATAGCAGTATGCCAGGCAAGCAGCCCACCTTGAGTCAATGTGCTGCCTGAAAAACCTCTGGAAAACACCTCTATCCCCAGGATGAACAAAATGGAGAAGAAACAGGATTCTCCTCCCTCCTCCTTTAGCCCAACACTTCCACCAGCCAAGACCCCAGCACAGCTGCCTTCACCTCCAGTGACTCAGAGGCTCCAGGGCAGAGCAGAGCCCACAGACGGAAAGCAACGACTCAGCAAAACGAACAGCCAGACTCCAGCAGGTAATTCATGAGTATTTATTTTAGTTTGCTGCTTATTAAGTATGCCTCGTTATAAATCAAGTATTTTACAGTAATTGCCTAATCAACAAACACCGAGAAAGCCACTATGTAGACCGATGCTGCTTCATAACCGAAACAAGTCCCCTAGCAACAGGCACAACTCTACACGACTCTCCGTGCGCAGCAGGCTGGCCGCCGCCGCCTCGCAGCCCTTCTCGTGCCTCTCCTGCCCTGGCTGCGCCCCAAGCAGTGCTGCTGCGTGCCCGAGCTCTTCCCCAGCACCGCCAACCGCTGCACACCGCTGCCAGGGTGCAAACGCCCGCGCAGCAGGGCGCTCACCGCAAGGCTGGCGAGCCCCAGCCCAGCTGGCAGCAGCACCTCGCCAGGAAGGAGGGCAGCCCCCCATCACGGGGAATGCCCCGCAGCCAGGGCTCAAAGGCAGGGACAACCGGCTGCATCCCCTGCTTTAGCCACCAGCCTATTGTTTCCACATTGACGACGGCTGCAGCAGAGAGCTGCTCTGCCATAAGGGTCTGTGCCCAGAGCCAAGCACAGTGCACCCACCTACCTGAGCTGCTCCCAAGCCACTGCAGGCGAAAAAAAACCCCAAACTAACACACACACACACACTTCCCTCTTAATGTATTTTCTGAGGCCTTTTCAGGGTTGGCACCTGGTGGCACTCAGAAGCCCACAGGAATAAGCCTTGTGTCATGCTTTCCACTGAGAGCATTTCAAAGGTCAGCAGAAACCTGCTGTTCCAGGTTTCTTCTTAGCAGTAGAGACCCAGGATAAGGACATGGGGAAGACACTGCCAAATACGCAAATAAAATATGCATCGTAAAGAATTTCCTCCTTCAAAGGGTTCCAGGTGGTCAAGTGGTCTCGGGAGAACTAAATCCCTTTGCAGCACACATCACCGGAATTGGAGGTTTCGGAGACAGTTGTTTTTTAAATAAGGGAGGAAAAAAAGCTCTGACAAAAGTCTACTGCAAGCAGGATTCAGAATAGACCTTTGGATCGTACTTGAGCTCTGACAGAAAACACTCTCACAGCCACAGGGCCGTTCACCTTGGCTGTTTCTGTAACCATTTTTCACCAGGTCAGAGACCCACGTAAGAAGGGCCTAAGCAGAGCTCCCCATGCCCTCCAACCCCTCCTCGGCAGCCACCCCAAAGGCAACAAACAGTTTTTGAAAACAGAAGGGAAAGGCAGTTCCCGTCTCTTCCCATCAAAGTAAGAGGGCTGCGTTTTTTGAAAATGCATCAGACTTTAAGGAAAGGTATCAAGAGAGGCCAAACGCCTCCACCACCACACCTGGTAAGGCATGGAAGAACAGGACAGCTTGTCTTCAAGAGCTCCATCACCATCTGAAAGACTGCTGAGGTCCATCACCACCACCCTCCCCTTCCCAGGACAGACTTGAGCACAGTAGTTGGAATATACCTAGAGGAGAGGTGGAGGGAAACAAATGAAAAAACACACTTAGAAGATTTTGGTTTTAGCTTTTAAAAAAGATACTAAAGCAGAAATTCTTATCTAAATCTTATCAGTATGTAAGTAGATGCTTAAGCAGAGCCAAGACCAGTGAAGGAATCTTCCCCGCAGTTTTTGCCACAGAAACCCTCCTGGATTTTGTTCCAAATCCTGTTGGAATAATTCACTCTTTATGCTTCTTCCCTCAGCTCCCCCTCCCATTTTTGAAGTGACAACCTCAATTTATTAAAACAAAGCAATGTCTTACTTACAGAAATATCTGCTCTGATACAAGGATACACACCCACTCTTATAGAGTCAGTATGTCGGACAGTGGGTATGAAGGAGATTAAATAAGGAGCACATGTACCATTTCTCTTATAACCTAGTCCCCTCCGGCACTCATTCCCTTTAATCCTTCTCTTTCTGGCCCCTTCAGCATAGGGAAAGTCTTACATCCCATTTACACTGGGGTGTGGGCATCACCCAGTGCCAATTTTATTTGAATCACAGCCAGGCACTTGGCACTTCAGGCATAACATGTGCACCTCCAAATGCCACGTCCTATATACTGTAGCCTATATGTGGCTGCCTTCATTAGTACAGTCATTTGATCAAACATGTTTTCTACTAAGGAAAACATTATTTCTGTTGCCCTTAACAGGGGTTGCATTTAACAGGGAAACAATCACAGCTAACAGAGTGAAAAAAATCAGATGATGCACTTACAGAGCAAATTACTGTGAATTCTTTAAAGAAAGGAGAAGGAGGGAAATCAGAGTATTTTGGAGAAGTAGAAGAGATCTTGGAAAAAAACTCAGCTAATAAAGTAAGTGAAGCAGTTCCAGTCATTAGAGATTTAATTTCAGCACAACTGAATAATTCTCAGTTCTAGATGTATCTCCAAGTACGCAGCCAACAGCAGATATTTGACAATCACTTTGGTTAAAACACCATCTTCCTCCCCTGTTGCTGCATAAGAAAAACAACAAACCGCCACACAGGAAAAATGTCATGCCATCAAGAGAGAAGAAAAACCCCAAACTAACACAGAAACCTACTGTAGAAGTATTGTCAAAAGCAGCATGTAACCTAACCAGATAAATACCAGATTTTGTTGCTATCTGAGTGAGGTTTTGCAATCAGCTTAAGCTGATTTGTGGCCACCCTGCTGCTTAAGCGAGCAGTCGCCCCCGGACACACTCCCACCCTCTCCCCTGGTGTGTGCCTGGGAGAAGCGTCCTGCCCCATCAAGGCAGAGGCGGGTGGGCAGGAAGGCAGGACTTCCCCTTTCAACAGCAGTGTGACCTCAAATTCGCTCCAGCTGGTCTTGAAACCACATTCCCTTTGGAAAACACCTTAGGCATTGCTCCTACTCTATGGGAGCCTACAGGATCCCACTGCCGCTCCCTGCAGGGTTCATTGTCCATACTAAGGCCTCGCTGCAGCTTTTCACATGCCACCCAACACCCCCGTTATTTCGGGAGCTCCCTGTAATTCTTTCCTTCTCTTTGCGGCCACCTCCTCTCCATGAGCCAGGGGCTGTGTGCAAAACTCTCCCTGCTTCCTCTCTTCTGTTGCAGAAGGCAGGAATATAACCAAGACATTAACAAATCAAACCTTGCTGGGCAAGCAGGCAAAATTTCCCAGTGCTATAGGTAACCCGTTGTTTGATGCACAGGCAATAAGAGAGGGGGCTGCTGCTGACAACTCTGGTATTACGTTCTTTAGCAGATAGCAAGCCAGATCTAAGACCTTACAAGTTCAGACAGCAAGCAGGTAAATAATCAGACACTGAAGAAGCCTTAACATGGCTGGGGCGACAGAAAGAAGCAGCATCAGAGCGCAGAGGGCCGCCATCCTCTCTTCATTCACAAACCAAACAGCAGAGGAGCACTCTGTGCTTCTTGCACTGACCAGCTGCATACTGGTTGTGACCAGGCTGCTCTGGGCTGCTGTGCACATGGACAGACTGCCATTTTACAGCACAAATTAGGCAGGTGCAAAACTATTCAGCCAAAACCAGGCTTGTACCAATTCAGCCTGTAAGCATATAGGTGCCCGTTAAATTTGCTGTAATGAATACATATGTCCACACAGGGGTCTGTATTACTTTGCAACATGCTTTCAAGCTGATTGCAAACTGGGAGAACTTGGCCATTCCACTGTGAGCCTGAAAGCCCCGTTTCTGGAGATGAGACTCCCTCCATCAAACAAACAGAATTCATACACTTTCCACATGGAGAACAGTACATACAACTTCATGCTTTAAGATTTCCTTTTATATTTACTCACACTTTTCTCAACAATTTTGTTATCTCCTTTCCTTTGCCATACTGTTAGTATTTTCTTTTGTATTCTTGCATGCCTCTCATGTTTTTATTTTCTGGCTTTACTACATGCTTTACTATTTTTGTTCTCCTGTAACTCTGGCCCCAGCAGTTTCTTTCTCCAAAATCTGTTTTGGTTAAACTGATTGATGCTAATAAGGACACTCTTAAATTCACCTTTCAATCTAGGTACATCCTTAATCAAATTACACTAAAAATAAACAAAGCGTAACCACAAATTTTAACCACTGGAAATAGAGTCTTGTCCAAACCACTGCATTTTTCATTTTCCTGATTTATTATTAGTACAAATCTGTCTCATTCTCATTCACTCTTTTTTCCAAGAACCACTCTTCTCCCCTTATTCTCCTGTTAGACACTTTCTCACCCACTTTCCATCAGGGCACTAGCACTGACCAAACTCACAATTTCTGCAGCACCAGCGAGCATTTGTGTACCTGTATTCCTCCACTTCCTTGTTTCAGGAGCCAACAGATTTGTTGTCAGAGGGATAGGAAAGGAGAGGAGCAAAACTATCAAGCCAGTCTTCCCTTTATGTCTGCTAACAATGCCAACGAAGTAAAACAGTGAAGAAATTTAGTACGGGTTATAAAACAGCAAACGTTACTTTAAAAAACTCAAGTGCATGAAAAATTTCATTTCCCTTTTGTCAGTTCCTCTTCTAAGCTAGGTAGTTTAGGCTTTATTTCTTAATTTAATTAGACAGAAAGCAAGTACATGAAAGTTTCTGGATGGCAGCCATTTAGAGGAACCCTGTATGTAGACTTCTCAGTTTGTATTTTTAAACACCAGTCAGATTAAGTGTGAAGTCTGGTTCTTCCGTGCATCTTTGATGAAGGCAATTGCTAATGCATGTGGAAAGTGTTTGTAACCATAGCGGTGCTTGAAAACAAAGCAAGCTAGTGCACTACTTTTCACACTTCTCACTCAAGTTTTAATGCAGAGACTGTCAGACCAAAGTAATTCCTATCCTCCCTTTCCACGATCTGTACATAAAGCACTATGTACCAATATGCAAGATGGACTTGTTTTAATCATTCAATGACATTTGCATTGGTTTAGTGGACAAATTTATACTGAACAATCCAAATGACATCAGCTTAACAATGTGTTCCTCTGTGCAGGACTGCAAAGGCAACAAAATGTCTATTGCATAATACTTCTGTATAAAATATTAATATTCACAGAGGAAGCTTTTGAACTGAAAGGTTATTTTCAATGATTAGCAAATCAGTGTTGTATAAGCTTGTTTTTTCATCAGTGTATTTGAGATAAACAAACTATACTTTTTGTTGACAAAGTATGTCAAAATCAACTTTGTATGTGCACGCACGCATCAAGGTATATGAAAGATCTCCCTGGGGTTACCAGCTTTTCTTTTGACCTTAAAGTATTGCAAGATTATAGAACTGCCTCCATCTCTCGCACACACAGCTTCAGCAAGCCCACACTAGGGCTATACCAGGCATGGGTGTTCTTTATGCAAGTTCTCACACCAGGCGAAAGTGTCTAAGTTTCCTTTCCTTCCTATCCTGTGATGGCTGAAGAACAGATATTCAGATGTCATATTCATATACACATCCTATACACTTGTTTTCTCCTTAGAGCTACAATCCCAAGTTGGAAAACCATTGCAGCAAGAATAAAGTGCTTCAAAGTCCACCCAAAAAAACAACACTGCTTTTAGCAGGCATGTTGGTATCTGTGGCATTGGCCAGACTTGAAAACACTAGAGGTGCGGCAGCTCTGGCTTCTGTAGAGCCCAAGGGCAATCAGGAACACCTTTTACAGAGAAAGTTATCTCAGTGCTGACTTGTAAAGAATGAAGTCCAAGGGAGGAAAAAAAAACCAACCCTGCATCTTGGCTGTGGCTTTGTAGCCATTAGTTTGCAAGGGGGTGGGTAGGAGCCTGCCTCGCTGCTTCATTACAAGGGCTATAAAGAGCCTTCGTGTTCTATTTTTCCTTTCTGTGTGTATCTTTACATAATGAATCCAGGAAAGGGGTCCATCTAGAGCATCACTGGTCTCCAGCAGATGCTCCAGGACACCGTTTGCTGTAGGTCTCAGCATATTTACCGCCTCCATGTGAGTGTCACAGATAAGACATCTAAAACATCAACAGACACCTCTATTTAGGTGGCCCCACCCATGGCCTCGACCTACAGGGAAAATCATCAGGAGATGTGACTCGGACAGAAAAATTCTGAGCAAGTGAATAGAGAGGGATTTTAAAACTCCAGTTTGGGAACTGTGCAATTTTTTCAAATTTAAATGCATAGCAAACAGTTTGAAGAGATGTTTGATACGAAAAGGTAGCAACAGCATTTAATTATCTGTTATGCCCACCCCTTGGGTCTGAGAAACCTTGCACTGCATTTTCCTCCTGGTCTTCAAAGGAGACTTTCATAAGACAGAACACCTGAGATGCCTAACTTCTAACAAAAAGACCATATACAGAGAGGGTTCTTTTTTTTTTTTTTTTTTAACACTAACAAGGAGCAAGGCAGGTCACAAGAACCGGACCATTTCTTTTTCTATTGATCACACAATACAAAATGCAGGACCATGGTGAATAAAGGTGATTGCTATCTTCACCCACTGCTGGCTGTCACATGCTTTCAGCCTTTTCTGCTTCTTCATCAGAGTTACCTTCACCAAGAAAAGGGTCTCTGAAAATGAAAAATCTGAGCAACAAATAACTTTCCTCCTCCCCTAAGGGTGGCTGTATTTTACACCATGATTGTTTCTGAAGTCTTGAATATCACAACTACTTCAGTCTTAGAACAAATCACTTCTGAGGAAAGAGCTCAAGTGGAAAGAAGGAAAATTACAGGTAGCAACAGTTTTAAGACTACATGAACAACGTGTTTTCATATTCTGATTTACACTTGAGGAGGAAGAAGAAGAAAAGGGAAGGTATTTCTTTTAAAACAGTGCCAACAAACAGGTCCTTGGTGCAGCCATACTCTCTTCCCATATTACTGCTTGCATCCAAGTGTTGGGCAAAAGTGGCATTTTGCTGGCTTGATTCCAAGAAAACAAGCTTCCTGAACACTCTGGCAGCTGCTACATGAAGGTCTTTGAGCTGCTTTTCCTATCCATTTCTTGAAGGGGGACAGGAACCTGTTCTTGCAAGACTGGAAGAATACAGCTGAAGAGAATATAGAAATAAGTGAAAAGAGCTTCAATTCTTTTAATTAAAGAAATTTGTGGTGAGAGAAAGATTGAAGCAGTGTCAGTTAGCATTAATGATGTGGAAATGAGTATTACTGATGGTATTTGAAAGTGCCAACTTGACTTGTGATGCACTTTCCTTTTTACCATGCCAAAACCCAAGATGATTCTCAAGAAGTTAAACACTAGAAATACTGGCTTTGTTCTTTCCTAAATTTGTTTGGAATCTCTGAGGGGAAAAATTGTTCGGCAAGCAATCAGTACCTATTCTTTGTTATATGGTTAAAAGAAAATTGCACTCAATTTGCATAGACCAAAAGATCTCGAGCCAAACCCATCCCCAACGCAAGTCAAACTTTGAAAAAACGTAGCTCAAAGTGTTCTCAAGGTAAGAGGTAGAGAATAGCTTTGAAACACTAATTACAATTGCTTTTACAAATATAATGCTGGTAGCTGCTAGAAAACTGTATTTCACAAACATCCTTCTCTGTATTTCAGCCCTTGTCTGGCAAATACTTGCAAGTGTAGGCCCACAGCACCTCAACATCACAGCCAAGAATAAACACTTTCAAGATCAGGCACCTTTACTGTGACCCCAGAGAGCCTAATGCATGCGTGCATACTCAGGAGACTATACATGTGTGGAAAACTAGTCATGTGCACAAGTCTTTGCATGGTGAAGTCCACAGACTTTTCACTGCTCGTTATAAAAAAAATGTTTAAAATGACAGTTATGCAAAAGCACAGACAAGTCGTAATCTAAATGTAAGGTTTCTGGGAAAAATTATTTCCATTTTTCTTAATACATCAATAGCTTTTTTTTTTTTTGCTAGGATATAATCTTTCCACCGCCAAAAGACAATAAATGAATAAATAAAATAAAACAGAAAGAAAGGGAAAAAAACCAAAAGGAGAACTGTGTAGTCTCACTTCAATGCCAGCAAGAAATGGAGAAACTTAAAACAGCAGAAATTGAAATAACACGTTTTGTTCTTTCCACTTTATACAGTAACATTTGATAATTTACTGCTAATTGTGTTTTATGAATATTTAGGGATCTACAGCAATGAATTAATTGGAAGATACAGATTGCTTTTTTGAAAAGAAATTTAAAACCTTCAGAGTTCATTATTTGGTAAAATACTAACTCTGGAACTCCCTTTTGTTTGCATCCAGTTGAGAAACTAGTTTAATGGGCTCCCCCATTACATCACTGGTGATTCAAGCTACTTCTCAGTAAAACAGCCATCACCAGCCCCACACTGACTAAAATGCTTTAAGCCTCAGGACACTAATTCATCCTCAGTGATCACAGTGTCCATGTACCTGTATCAAAACTCCCCTGTGGCTCTTAGAGGTGCAAGAGAAAGCAAAGGGAGACCCTGGGCTGTGGCGCTGAGTCAGCACTCTGCCTGCGAGACATCCCAAGCCAGCCCACCAGTACGCAGCAAAAGGAGGAACTGACAGAGCAGCCGGTGCCATCAGAGAACACAGGGAGGAAAAGAAACTCAGCCAGTGGTACAGGATGGGATTCAAAATCCACTTACTCCCACTGACTTCAACAGACTTTGAATGGGACCTCAATACACGGAAGGAACTGGAAGACCTGGAGAAATTAAAAGAACAAACTTCAAGGTGGGAAATTTCAGTACAGTCGCTTCTTATAAAACTGCACCAAGCCACAACACACATGGTGGCAAGTGCTTTTGACCACAGGGATGTACGTACCCTTTTCTCCACTAGCCTTTATTTTCTCACCCCCCTGTCACTGGCAGGACCTATTGCAAGCATATCACCAACAGCATTAGTTTTTTTCTCACTCTCCAGGCACGCAGTCAAGAAAGCTGCCCACACACAGGACGTACCGTTGTGATACCTCCATACCACCACCTACCTACTGCTACAGAAGAGAAAGAGGCTTATCTGAGGCGACAGGAACATAGGGCTAAGAAAGAACTGGAATACAAGAACTGTATTTCACGTGTGCAGCTATGTGTTAGTGCAACGTACACTAGTTAATCTTTTCACAGCAAGCACCTAAGTGCTTTCACTGTCTTTGCATCGTTATTATACAGGTTTGTTCCTATTAATAATTACCTTCCTGTGACGGCAGCATGCAGACTTTCTCCATTGCCGGTGCTTTAGAATTCCTCCTCCAGGCCTGAACACGCTGGACAGATTACTGTCCTCCCAAGGATGTCAGGACTGGTACGGATACCTATTGTGCATATCTGGATCTTACAAAATAAATTACTGCTTAATGCTGCACCCTTCCCCACGTTACCTCATGTAGCCTTTGTAAACTTTGGATCTTTATCAAAGTAATCTGGATTGCAAATAACAGTATCTATTTAAATATTCCTTGCTTATTATGTGCAAGAAAACAGATACAGCAGACATAACAGACAAGTGTTTTTCACACTAAGCAAGATACAGGCAAAGCACCAAGTAAGTTTACTATAAGGGCAATGCTTGCTCAGAAACATAGGAGAAAATGGTGTACAGCACAGAAAATATAGCCACAGTAGCATATTCCTAGGTCAGGACCTCATAAATCAGTTTCAACTAACAATAAAAGGTTTATAGGGGATTTGTAAATCACAAAGAATGAATAGGATCCTGGCCTCTGAGCAAGGCTTGGTGAATTAATTTAAGATGGCAATCAAGAGCAAATAACATAATACTAACCTTCTATACTACCAATCCTTACCCCAAGGTTTGAAGAAAGGGGGTTTCCTCTGCCACCAGGAGTAGGGAAGGAAAAAAGGGGAAAAAAAAAAATACACAGAGAAAAGAACTTAGCTACCCCATCTGGGATGAGAGTGCTTTTTTGATAGCTCAGAGCTGTGGGATCAAAATCTCAGTGCTGTTCCTGCAAATTTCTCACATCCTAAAGCCCTCTCTCCCAAACAAGGGGGCATAGCCATTCCCACCTTCAGTTTTAGAGGCAGAAAAGATGATCATTTCCTATCACGGCTGACAGATGTAATGCTGAAAAAAACCAAAATACTTCTCTACATTATTTTAAAAAAAAAAAAAAAAAAAGCTGTAACTGACAACGCTTATGCGTAGCAGGTACCCCAAAGCCAGTACTGAAGATGTTTCGCTCTCTGCACCAGCTGCTAAGCCAAGTAAAACATCACTTTCAGCACCACCATTACAGGAAGTACTGCTGAGACTTATTCCACCAAACAACAGGCTGGTTACCACTACCGTCCTCCATTTTCAAGTCTGAGTAACCTACCTCATGGCTCTTACACACTGGGAGCGCCCAGGGGAGAAGCTGCCACAGGCTGCTGGCGTGCTGTAAACGCACAGCCTGCATCCCCCCACTGACCGCAGACCAGCTTCCCTAAAGGATGCCGGGCAAGTCACAAGCTTTCTGTGCCTCATTCGTGTTTGTTTAACAGCAGTGGCAGCACTTGTAACGGGGACGGGGGGAAATGGAGGTTGCAAGACAGAGGAGCTGCTGTGCCCAGCTCAGGGATCCTCAAGGAGCAGGAGTCGGTATTGCCACGTACTGGGGAGCAGGGGGAAGGGAGGAAACATGCCTCGAAACAACACGGACGATTCTCTGACAAGGGCTATTTTTGTCCTGAAGATGTGTTTTACTGACGGGTTTAGGCCCCTTTAATCTGCGTGTGGTGCAACACCAAGAACAGTTGACCCCATACAAAAGACACGCAGCTGGCGGTCCCCACATGGATTTAATACCACCAGTCTCGGAAGGGGGCTCGCTCTTTTCAGCCGCATTTCCCAGTAGCACGTTGTACTCCAAGACCCGCAGCCGGGGCTGGCCCCGCTATCGCCG
>NW_009229398.1:0-1901 GCF_000690835.1 Fulmarus glacialis
CTCCAGAGGGAAGCAGGGGATTCCCTACGGAGCGGCGTAGCCCAACCCCCACCCAAAAAAAAAATATCCTTGGCCAACTTGTAGCTCGCGGCGCGGGACCCCCCCGTCTCCGAAAGGACGCGGCGGAGTTAAAACTGCTCCGTGCCGGAGCCTGCGCTCGTTTAAATCCCAAATTAGCCTCAAGGATCATCTAATTAAGAGGCAAAGGAGACGCCGGTTGCTTCGGTCCTGATGTGTTTGAATCGAACCCCCCCGAAGCCCCCCCACCGACGCGGTGCCCAGCTCGTCCCACTTGTGTTTTAACTAAAACCGGCATTTTTCTGAGGGAAACTGAGGCTGGATGAGGAGCATCAAAGCCAAAAATGGGGAGAAAAGGGGGTTTTGCTCCCCTCCTCCTGCAGCAGGTGAAAAAAACCAAAGCTGGAAACGCTGAAAAAAAAAAAAACAGAAAAAAAAAAAGCTTTTATCCACGCTGGGAAAAAAGAGCATTTTATTTGGGGTGAGAATTGCTGGAATCAGCAAAAGATCAGAGGAGGAACGGAGACTGAGATGCGACGGGTGGAGAAGACCGTAACGCTGTGCTTTGTGCAGCTATTTGGGGAGAAAACAGAGGTTTTCTGGCAAATCCTGGCCAGCCGGAGTTACACACAAAAATCGTAAGGGGATCTCCCTCCCCGGACCCTGTTTTCCCTTGTTTTTACCCTAAATATGCCCTAACGCCCACAGGGTGAGAGAAGATAAACACGCCGCTTCCAGAGGGAGTCTGTAATAAGGCCAGGCAGGTAATTAAGTGGAAAATTAACGAAGGGAGATGCACGCCGGCTCAGCACCGACTGACGAGGTTGTTTTCCAGCCTCCCGACGCCTGTAACTACCCTGCGGCGGGGAGAGTTATGAAACTCATTCGCTTTCTCCACATCAGATTTACCTTTTTCCAGAAAAAAAAGCCTTTTTTTCACCCGGAATGAACAGCGGGAGCTTCCTCAACGCAAATTTGAGACAAAAAGCAGGGAAAAAATGTTTCAAACCCAAACCGACGCTGGTTTTTCACCCGCTGGCAAGCGAAGAGCTGCGGCATCCTTCACCGAAGCCCCTCCCCGAAATTCAGAGAGCAGCAGCACAGCCCCCGGGCACCTGTAAATTAATTGCTTTCGGACTAATTAAACTCAGAATCCCATAATGAGGAAGCTCAACCCAAACAACGTCACCCAGGAGGTGAATCCGGGACACCGGGACCCCGGCAGAGCAGGATTTCGGCCCCACCGCACACCGAGATTCCCCTTTCCACGCCAGGATTCCCCTTTTCCGTGGATAAATCCAGCTAGAGGATCATCTTCGTTTACTTAACGAGCGGGAGGGAAAGACACAGGGAGCATGCTCCCGCTCCAGCTAACGAGCGACCTCAAATCACCCATTTGCAGCCCAAAAATCGCCCTGCGCGCGCGTCACTGTTCATCCAGGTCGTCCGAAACTACACCTGTAAAAACCACTGCAAAAATCAGCTTCCTGCCGCCTCGTGCTTCTCGTTAATCAATTAATTAGTGATTATTACGAAGGGGTCTCCACCCCATCCATGGAGCAGAGTCCCACCACATTGGGGTGGCTCCAGGAGGAGCCGGGGTGCGGCACAGAGTCGGCACCTCGTCAGACGAAGGTGGCTTCAGGTGTAGGGACAAACACAAGTGTTTTGGGTGGTTTTTAACCAAAATTCAAAGTGTATTTTAACACTAATTTGTTTCCGAAGAAATTAAGTTGTAGGTGGAAGAAGCGTCGAAGAAATAAGTCTCTGTCCCGACGATTTAGATTTTAACAACTTGAGCGGCGACACACGGACTCTTCCGCTCGCCCTTGGAGTCCTCCCGCTGTAGGTACAGGCGGCCATAGGTACCCCCGACCTGGCCC
>NW_009229399.1:0-1440 GCF_000690835.1 Fulmarus glacialis
AAAGCACATCAGGACTTTGCCCGCGGTTGCCTTAGTAACTAATATGTATTTTTCCCCGCTTGCATATGTGTGTCCCTGGCTGAATTACAGTTTTGCCCCCTACACACGGAAAAGTTAATCTAAACTGTAAAGTGGTTCCTTCCTTCCTCCCGTCGCTGACCTTTAAATGACATTTCCCGTCGCTGGCGGGGCAGATAGCTCGCTCTCTCTTTGCACCCCTCTCTGTATTGGGAAAGGAAATTCCTGAGCCGAGAAAGACGCCTTCAGGTAGTCAGAACGCGAGAAGAGAAGCACTTGTCACCCCTCTTTCAGGGCTGGGGCCGCTGGGGCCAGGCTAGGGCGCTTCTCCGATGAGCTAACTACCTCGCGAAACTTTCGGAACTTCCCCGGGGGCGGAGGGGAGGGCGTGTGCCGGCTGAAGGTGCGGGGAACAGCCGCCTTGGCTGGAAAAGCGGGCACGAGAAGGATCGTATAAACTTAACATATGCGAGTATGCATGATCGTATGTCAAGGCAAGTAAATACACATTTTAATACCTCTTGAAACTTCCGTCCGAGAGCCTTTACCGAAGCAAATTGACCTGGGCATTTGCAAAAGCAGTCATCTCGAACTGCGCGGGGTTGCTTTACCGAGCTCCGGTTTGACATCGATTTCCCGTTTAGCGTGTTTTACCCCCTACTTCTATGCCACCAGGTTAAAAGTCACTAGGATGACGGCTGCCTTGGCACCTCCGAGAGCGATGCTGTAAGACTTTGCTGTGATGGTATTTGGAGCGACTTGGGCGCTGGCGGGGGGAAGCGGATGCCATTTCCTACATGTCCTTAAACCATGTGCAGGCAAGAGGAGCCCATGAAATTGGTAACCTGGCTCTGGATGACATCGTGCAACAAAATGATTGGCGTGCTGCTGGTCTTTTTCCCTGCTCTGCTCCTGGAGATGGACGTGCTGCCCAGGAGCGCCGGGCGGAAGGTGCTTCTCTCCGCAGCCTCCTCGCAGCGGTCGGTGGCTCGGATGGACGGGGATGTCATCATCGGGGCCCTCTTCTCTGTCCATCACCAGCCGCCGGCTGAGAAAGTGCCCGAGAGGAAGTGCGGGGAAATCCGGGAGCAGTACGGCATCCAGAGAGTCGAAGCCATGTTTCACACGTTGGATAAAATTAACGCCGACCCGGTGCTGCTGCCTAACATCACCCTGGGCAGCGAGATCCGAGACTCCTGCTGGCACTCCTCGGTGGCCCTGGAGCAGAGCATCGAGTTCATACGGGACTCCCTCATCTCCATCAGGGACGACAGGGACGGAGGCACCCGCTGCGTTTCCGACTCGCAGCCCCAGCCCCAGACCAGAGTGAAAAAGCCCATCGCGGGGGTCATCGGTCCCGGCTCCAGCTCGGTTGCTATCCAAGTCCAAAATCTGCTCCAGCTCTTCGACATCCCCCAGATC
>NW_009229400.1:0-10080 GCF_000690835.1 Fulmarus glacialis
TCTATGATTCTATGATTCTATGTGTGTGTATACATACATAAAGATATATATGCGCTATATATAGCATATATATTATCGAATATATCTTATATAATAATAGTGAATATAAGGTAGTCTTGGATCAACTTATCTAGGAAAGTAAGTCATTCTGCGTCATCTGTTATGGGTCACTATCATGAAAATATATTATACTTAACCTCCATGTTATAGAAGTAGGCACGTGGTGAAATTTTATGCTCACATTTCTGTCCTGGTTTCGGCTGGGGTAGAGTTAAATTTCTTCCTAGTGCTGTGTTTTGAATTTAGTATGAGAAAAATGTTGATAACACACTGATGTTTTCAGTTGTTGCTAAGTACCCTGCTAGTCAAGGACTTTTCAGCTTCCCATGCTCTGCCAGTTGCACAAGAAGCTGGGAGGGAGCGTAGCCAGGACAGGTAACCCAACTGGCCAACAGGGTATTCCATACCATATGACGTCATGCTCAGTATATAAATAAGAGGCGTGGTCCAGGAAGTAGTGATCGCTACTTGGTTATCGGTCAGCAGGTGGTGAGCAATTGCATTGTGCATCACTCACTTTGTATATTCTATCATTATTGTTGTTGTTGTTGTTGTTGTTGTAATTTTCTGTTCTATTAAACTGTCTTTATCTCAGTTCATGAATTTTACTTTTTTTCCCGATTCTCTCCCCCATCCCACTGTGGGGGAGGGGAAAGTGAGCGAGCGGCTGTGTGGTGCTTGGCTGCCTGCCAGGTTAAATCATCATAATTTCACAGGAGGTCAAACTAGATCCTAAGGATGTTCTCTTGCCGTAAGAGCTCTGATTCAGTGGGCTGCCTATAGTCAAGGAACAAGTGAAGACAAGGTTAATGAGGACTGTGCGAAACATAGTTCTCAAAAATTCCAGAACATGAAGAACCCTTACATTCCGGGTAGTTATACATGTCAGTATTTGTTAAAGATTATATGAAATTTGAATCGGTTGGCCTATTTTATACAGTGACCTTAAACTGGATAACATTTTCTTTAGAACTACTTCTCCCTGTTGATTATAGAAGGAGCAAACTCATTCCAGAAGCCAAGAATTTCCATGCAGAGGTACCAAAAGTAATCTTGAAATGCACCTAACTTCAACATTGGCAATTTTGTATTTAAAATCGATCTTGAAAATGCTCTTTCTGCTTGCAGTTCAGACATGTGATAACTACTTTGCTCAAACAAGACCTGGAAAAGTAAATTAGCAGTTCTGGGTTCAGACGAGACTTTTAAACACATGCTTTAAATTTAGCCTTAAGTAAATATTTTATTTATGTCAACATAGTGATTTAACTTTAATTTCTTGAACTGTATGCTGTCATTATTTTTGCTACAATTCTTACGTTTCCTTCAATGCAATCAATGCTGGCTTTAATAAAACGATTATTTTTTAAATGTGGTAATTTCATAATACTAGGTATATTTCACAAATATAAATTACTGGGTGTCAGAGTCCAATATTCTCTGGTTCTTTTAGATTTTCCACACAAGGAGGATTTGATGTTTTAATACTAAATTTACTCAATTGAAGATAATTGACATTACATGGGATTTTGATTTAGAAAAGTGTTACAGCAGTATACTGAATTTACAACACAAGAACAATATAGCAATTTCAATACAGAGTTGGATCACAATATAAACATTATTCCCATTACCAGACTCTACATGCTCACTGTCCCAACACTGTGCATCCCCAGTCACTGGGAAGGAATACATGGGTTGAAGCCAGCTCAAATCCTTTGCTCTTTCCAGATTTCATTCTGTTGATTGCTTAATTTTTATACTTTACATTGGGCTGAGCCACATAAACACTTCCCCCATGTTGACCTGACTGGCTCAGGAAGATAATACTTTCTATTGATTATTTTAGGAAAACCATTTACATAACTGGTTGACCCATTCAACTAATACAGCCGTTTATCTACGACAAAGTCCACCTTCTGATTCACTTGATGTTGAGAGAAGTTCAGCTTCCTTTATGATAGCTGTGGTCACTTTCTACATTCTTTTCTGAGCTTCATGAGCACATCATCCTTGCCTGTCTTCTCTGAGTCTTCTTCCATTGTTGGGGTTTGTTGATCACTCACAAAAGGATAGAGATTGCATCATATGGTAGTTGTGTTAGTATTCTTTCTACTTAATTGTTACAAGCTCTGAAAATCCATGACTTGCAATTTCAAATAAAATACATGAGAATGATCTTTCTCTTGGATCCAATACTTTTTTTTGATAAGAAAAATAAAATAAGCCTAAATTAACCCTGTTAAATATCAGGTGTAAAGAAATTAGTAGATTATATCAGTTTTACAACAAAATTAATTACAATCAATTCCTTCTTTTGTGTCACATTGTTTACAAACACAAGATATCCTTGTTGAACTGATCCATATGGTCTTCTCTTCTTTCAAATCCAGTCAGGACATAGTCCTTCCGTAACATTGCATACAAGATTAGACTGAGATGGCATGAGTATATTTTCTGTGTACTTTTAAATTCTTATTTCATCTGAACCCCACCCTACATATGTTGACTGTTGTGGGAACAGAGAAAAGACAGATTAATTAGCGTATGTTCCTAGCACTGTTCTGACAATTTGGAGTCTTGTTTCCCCTGCCACATACCTTTCTTATCCTCTTCAGTTTTTGATAGCTGAGTTACTAATCCAAATAGAGGAATAAGTTTTCAAAAGCATTCTGGGCACAAAACCATAGAAACATACTATGGAAAACAGTATGCTTTCTTAGTAGGATGATTACTATGGTTTTAATAGTCTCCTCTTGTGCAGCTGGTATGCATATATGCAGCTATTTAATTTCACCAGTTTCTCAAATATTTTCCAAATTATGTATGTATTCAGAGTATGTATTGATTCACTTGACTAAGTTGATTCCAAAGAAGCCATTGCTGTCAATCAGATAAATTATATGCATTTTCAAAATATTTATGTTTAGCCAATTACATAGTTAATGGGGAAAAAAAACAAACCATATTTAAAATTACATATCTTTTTGAATGACTATCTGTTGCTTCCTTACCATGCATGGCCACATAGATACATTTTGACATTATCAGTATTTGTTTGTTTTAATTAAATCTAACATTATGGTATATCTAGAATAATCTGGAGAATTTGTTGGATTATACAGGAATTGTGCTGCTGTTGCTGACGACAAAAATTCATACAGTGTATAAAATGTAGAGAGCCTTCAAATTTCTTTTGCCTGGACATAGCATTACTGACCATGTAAAGGGAGCTACATAATCTTTGTAAGGTCCAGGAGGCACACAACTGCTCAGAAAGGGAGTTTATTTATCACCTTCAGCTGGAGGGCACTCAAATGCTTGAATTGCCAAGAAATAATCATCAACTATTCTGGACTTCAGCTGCTTTCCACTCTCCACTGCCAGTGCACAGAAAAAGATTCAATAATAATTACAGGGAGGCAATGAGAAACTGACTCTGTAGCCTACTATGTAGGATACTCACATGAGTGGTGAAATAGGATTCTGATCTTTGTTGCTAGGCCTGCTTCTTTAATTTGCTTAATTAGTTATGTAAGATACATAAGCACTGCTAGGGTCAGGGAGCATAACCCATGCAAGCATACTAATCAGTAATTTGTGCAAGTATATACTCTTAAGCGTGCTGCTGGACTACAGAAGCATTCTTCATTTTCCCTTCTTCTCTAAACCAATAAGCCTTGAGGTCTTCTCTGCTTCACGGAGAAGATTTATCACCAGGGGAGGAGAAAGCTGCCTGATAAACAAGAAAACTTTAAGGATCTCTTACTTCAGGGCTTAACTGAAATAAGGTCATCTGGTACAGCTCAGCAAGCCCAGGTGGCTGAAGCCCTTTCTCTCCCCACAACCTCCCACGCTTAGGTGACTGTTGCCACCCGGTGGGAGCTGCCACCGGCATTTTTATACAGGATCAGCTACTATAGCCAAACAAACACATTCCATTGGAAATATACGATCCAAGAAGATTGAGTAAATTTTCAATTGTCTTGGTTTGTGTTTATAGTAAAGAGGATTTCAAAATATTTTTCACTGATCTGATGATTCCTCTAAAATATTTTTAGATGAAAATATCACTAGCTTTTTACTGATTGATACCTCATTCAATATGGGTGTAGTTTTTTACTGTTTAAAAATCTATGTAATTAAACTTGACCATTTTAGAAAAGAAATTAAATTATCTGGGGTTTTTTTTCCTAAATTTGTTTTTTCATGTTTTTTTTTTTTCAGAACTCATAATTTTCCAGAATGCAATTGCCAACCCCCCACGTACTATTCAAAAAAATAACTGCTAGAAATATCTTTGACGTAATTGCTAGAAATATAAAATGCAACATATACACATGCAAAACTGCATCTATCTACCTGGTCATCAGGATGCCAACAAATCACAAACTATAACTTTAAGAGGGATAAAAGAAACAACAGAGTTACAGTTCTATTAACCCACAATTGCAGTAAAAGATTTAATGTTCTTTGCAACAGTGTTATGATTTAATGTTCTTTGCAAGTCATTATTTTAGTGAAAATACCAGTTGTAGTTATGGTTTTTTACTTCTTTTACTTTTTTCTTCTGTTGTGCTAGCATGAAGATATTCAGCCTCTGAGAGCCACTATAACGTAGGAGTAGCTGAACCTCTCTTTCTCTTACAGAATAAATCAAAAATTCCGAGAGTTTTGAAAGTATGCATACATACGTACACTGTAAATATTTTTTTTTTTAATCCCTTCTAAATTATGCTTGGACCATAGTTTGATGATAAAGTGATGCAAAAATGTCTCTGCATTTATTGTGCTTGAATGATTGGAAGTTTTTTTAGCATTAATGCTCCAGAATAATTTTATGTAACAGCAGGAGGTATGTAGACTTCAAACAAAACTGCTCCGTTGATGTGACTTTTAAGAAACCTACATAAAAGAGATAGTTTGTTTTAATTACTGAGGAGAATGAATGAGTTCATGGGATCAGTGCAAACCTTGTAAAGAGACTTGCTTAAAGCTAAAGGCTAGACAACTATTAATAGAATATCTATTTAAGGTTTTGGATTGGTTTTGTTTTTCAGTTTTCCAAGAACAGTAAGATTCAAATCACATCTGGAGCCTCAGATGTTCTTTCTCCTACCCCTTCCATTCCAATAAGTGTATCTTACGTTAAAGATTGAATTGGATAATTTGTCTTTCTGTTTTGGGGGAAAAAAACAAAAAAAACAAAAAAAAATCAGGAATTCTTCCATAGAGACTTTAAATCTTCTCATCTTCGGATTTCCCATAATTTGTAAAATGCCATTCTTTAGATTCTTAGAAAAAGAATACTGAAAAAACCCATACATTTCTTTCAGCACTGGTTTGGTTCATAGTCAAATACCTGTCAGTATTACATAGTAATTGAAATAACAACCACATTTATTTGGAAAATACACACTTCTTTCTAGAACTTTATAAAGGAAACAGAACAGAAAGAAATTTAGCATTTGTATTTTCTATTTCTCTCTGTTTTGAGAACGTTTACTCTGTGAGGTAGTAATTGTAAGGTGATCCAGAAAGTACAGTGGATTAACTGAAAAAAATTGCCTCATCATAACATCACTTAATTTACCTATGCCTGGGCTTCTGAATGGACTGAATGAACCCAGAAGTATGTTCATAGGTTCATTTTTCAGTGCTTAAGAAGCTTCGAGCACTTCAGAAACGGTTTTACAAAATCCAGTATATTAACTAATAAATGGTTCTGAAAAGCAGGAACAAAAAAGAGTGTTCTAAACTTCACATTCTCTGATTGAATTGCACATGGTTGGATGATGAATATTGATATCCCACTGCACAACCGCTGTGACTTAGAGAAGTGGTCTGCTTATGTAGCAAACAGAGTGCAGGACTTTTCAAGAAGAACCCTATGGTTGATTTAATCTGCCATGTGAATAATATCAGTTTAAGAGTAGATGGATATGGCTGGAGATTATATAGGATGTCTGTATGGGTTTGGAAATTTCTGTCAACTCTGGTCCATTTTGCAAGTGATTACATACACAAACCCATGCTGAAGAAAAGCACAGTTCTTGCCATCTCCCCAGAACTGTGTATTTCTTCATCTAAGCAAAGGCTTGCACTCATTTTTTTCCCTTTCTATTATTCTTGACAATATTGGTGACAACAATCAAGAAAACCAAATATATTTCTTTTCATAAGCTTGCTTATTGAACTTTCAGAATGCCTGTTTGCATATAGGTCTCTACCCTGATGTTATTTGACAACTGTTTTCTCTCTTATATCATCCTTATCTTCAATACAGCAAGATAGCTACAGTATTCCATGCAAGTTTGGGAATTGAAAAGCAAATAAGAAAGTAGATTACAGGGAATGTTTGTAAGGAATTTGTGAATGGTTCAGTCAGAAGAACTACTGGTGAAATTTCAAGTTTTTTACTGCCTGTTACATATGTGATGCTTGACTTTTTCAAACTGCTTTGCAAATGTTAACTAATGACACAATACCAAAGTTGAAAGTTTGTTAATTTATGTCATCTTTCATCTTGATCACAAAATAAGTATTATTAAGCTTGAAGAATTCATGGCTAATCAGAAATAGTACTGAGGAAACCTCTGTGTTTAACCTTTTGATATAACAAATGGATTTTGTCAGTAGCTTAAATCAAACATCAGTTTGCAATGGTTTATCTTTAAATGTTGGATGTATATTGACACTTGCAAAAATTAGTAATAGGAAAATCTCCATGGCACTTTTTATCAAAGTGTCCAGAAGGGTCTGAGGGAAAACTTATCTTTACAGATAAACACACTTCTTCTTTGAAAATGGCAAGAATCAGAAATCTTTTCTATTTATTACGAATACCTGTATAAGCCAATTAATATAAATGACAATTTCACTATTATACTTCAGCATACTTCTCTGAGACTTGGTTAGACAATGCTCTGATTAGATCATTTTACACATAGAAATGGAGGTATACATTCTTACCAGTATTTACACTTGAAAACCCTACTGGACCTAATGGGAATTACTCTGATATTCTGTTAAAACTATTTTGGTCTAACAATAGAACACAGATAAGGCTGTGGGTAAAGATAGTGTCTTTTACTGGACCAACAATTATAACTGGGAAAAATTTGCTGAGATTTGGGTATGCAATTCTTTATTTTAGCCTAAATGCAAATTGAGAATAAGTTATCAGTTTAGTGTAATATGCATAAATTGGGCCTTCTTTGAAAGAAGTGGTAGGTGGCATCTGTGAGAAAGAAGGTATTTTAATCGGAAGTCAGGAGGGAGAGACAGAAAATGTGGGAGCAGAGAGAGAAGAGAGAGGGAGAGGAGATATACACACTAAGAAAAAGAGAAAGGTTTTTGCCTTGAAGCTTTTGGAATACAAAAGGAAATAACTGAGGGGAAGAAGACAAATAATAAAATACCATATATAGCAGAGGCTCTGTGAGTTTGGGGTTTCAGTATTCAACAATGCTTGGAATTTTAGTTTCCAGTCTCATCTTTGGAAGATGAGCTGTCACTCAGTGAAATGAACCTGTTTCTAATGAAGTGCTGTCTTCACTAGGTTTTTAGAGTGTGTTAGTTATCACACATTAACCCAGTTGATCAGGAAACACCTTTTTTTCATCAGGAAGATATGCTAGGTTGTGGTCACCATTTATTTTATAACCACAGAAGTATACCTTACACAATGGAGTGATATATGTTGCTTTTGGCAGTAAAGCTTCATTTCAACCTAATGTGAATGGGTTTGCCTTGGGTAGTGACTACAATTACTACAGTAACTATCAATGAAAACTTTGTACATGAAATTATAACATTTTCATGCCTGGAAGGCAACTGTTTTAATATTTATTAGTTTCACCGAGCATAAAATAATAAAAAGTAGTTGAAAATATTCATTATATAAGTTCATAGGTATGTCTCTGGATATTCATTCAAAAGAACTATGTAAAAAGAAAAAAAAAAACAAAACAAAACATTACTGACACATTATTTAGAGGAGATTTTAATTCAAAAGCATGTGTACCAGCCACCACAGGTACTTGAAATCTATATTGATGAGTTCTGGGCTGCTATTTCTGCCATTTCAGCATTCTATTAGCTCTGAGTCTTAGAGAGAGTGTGTGTGCGTATTCATATAAAGTGTATATAAAGAAATATTTTCTTATTATTATTTGACTTCTGTGTCCTATCATCCCTTACAAAATAATGAAGCTGGAATGGATTCCAGATTCTTATCTAAATGCTGTCATTTCTGTCATAGATTTTGTGTGATTTACCTGTCCCAAGCGAGTTAGTTTTCTTCTCATGCCTTCTGCCACCAGGTGGGGATAGTCAGAGAGAAACATTAGAGATCAGTATTTGAAACCTATCAATCAACCACACTAACAACTGGAACAAAAAAACAGAAATATTTTCTGAAGGCTAGTTATCCATGGGGAAATGAAGACTCTATTAAACTCCTCAGTCTTTTAATATCCTGTTGTTCCCTGACAAGCCTAAACTGCAGGTCAAATTCATCTCATTCATCATACAGTGCAAATCTGATGGCTTAGTAAACTCATTTCAAGGTTGTGTTTGGCCTATTGTTAGCTTAAACCAATAACTTTCCCTTTCTCAAACTGAATTCTACATTTAGATTCCAACTTCCTTTTT
Organism: Fulmarus glacialis; assembly: GCF_000690835.1. NCBI lineage: Eukaryota > Metazoa > Chordata > Aves > Procellariiformes > Procellariidae > Fulmarus > Fulmarus glacialis. Next base: position 8,716 of record NW_009229400.1, read on the forward strand.
TTCTAACCTTTCAGCTTTTATTGTGTAACATTGGTTTACAAAAACATATGACAGAAAACCAACTGTGTAGACTTTATTTCCTCTTTTTGTAAGAACTTTAGATTCTTTCTCCATGGGTCCACTGGAGAGACTGTATCGCAATTCCTTCCACTAACAAACAGTTCAAGTAAAACAGATTCAAATCCACAAGGTGTGTCTACAGACTTTTTAAGGAAAGAAGACAGCAAATTCACAAATTAATATTCAGAAAATACTTTCCTCAAGGCAAACACATTAATCTTCTCATTCATTGGACAAGTTTTTAGCTTAAAATTTAATGAAAGAACTGTCTTTAATTTGGCATGACTTTCCTTGATTGAAATTACGTTTGTGCCATGACACTCAGGTCAGTGTCCTTCAGACTACTAATGTAAGTGTTCATACACTTTTTTTTACTGCATGTTACATATGTGATGCTTGACTTTTTCAAACTGCTTTGCAAATGTTAACTAATGACACAATACAGTTGGCCAGTTTTCATGCATTTTACCAACCCATCTGTAGTAAAATGTGAACTACTTTTCTATAAAAATGCAAACAGAGAAAGAACCTAACATACCTAAATACATATCTGAGCCCTTCCATTTTGTTCCAAATGTTGACTTTGCAGTATTGCTCTGAAAAAACCGTGAGGTGGAAGTTCATTCTGAGTCCTGACTCAGAAAACAGAATAGCAAATAGCATTTGCTATTAGAATACTTACAGAAGCAGTATTTCTTTTGGAAGCAGTTATACCAAGCAATAAACAATATTATCTCTATGGTAATTTAATAGGGAAACTAATACCAAAAGAAAGAAAAAAAAAAAAAAAAAACAAAACACACCACACCTCTGGATGTTAATTTTGCAATTTTCTTAGTTTTTTGCCTACCATGGTAACTGGAGCAGTGTAGTGTGATCCACAAATCATTAAAATAAATAGACATCTTTTTGTTGAATGTAGATAACAATTTGTCAGAACTTGAAGAAACAGAATAATCATGGTGCTGATACCAAGGAAAGGAAAGTGATTTACTTCTCCTTAAGTTGCTTGTTACTATAACCTTCCCTGTGGTTCACAGAATATTTTAGGGTGACATGAGTAATACTGAGGATTCTATGATGTGCAACTCCTTCAGGCAACCTGTATGTTTAAGATATTTTGAAAACATTTTTACTGTATTAAAATTTCTCCTTGAGTTACTATTCATACTGCATAGTCACTATTCATTGTCAGTAGCCTGAAACATCATAGTCTTATACCAGCTTTTACCTCTTTCTGAAATATTTTACATCTTCAATCAACCCACTTTCCTGTAAACATGTCGTGGTTTAACCTGGCAGGCA
>NW_009229401.1:0-1768 GCF_000690835.1 Fulmarus glacialis
AGGAGTGGAGAGCTCTTCACCGGGGCAGAAACAAAGCAGCGTTTGCTCCAGTTCACCCAGAAACACGGGGTCTCGGGCGGGAGATGCCCCAGCACTTTGAGAGCACGCACGAGATCACCGCTAACAGTTCCTCCCGAACCTGTACTCCGAATCGCCTGGGCCGCTGAATCCGTAAAGATTAGTAATAACTCCCAAACCATTTCTGACTTCACAGTTCCAGCCTGTAAATTACAGCTCTATTGTGGTGCTCTCCCAGCGCTGCGCGGCACCGCGGTGCCAATCACCACCCTCCGACAATTACAGAGCAAGTGAAAAACTTCTTAGAAACCGTAATTACCCCTAAGAACTGTTTCCCTCTTTGGCTTCCTTCGCTTAGCGGGTGACCCTTCAATGTTGTGACAAACGCCTTGTTTGGAATTATTTTTTCATTTCTAGCTGTTAACTAGACATGCCACCATTTCAGCTTTTGGCTGATTTTTGTTCTTGGTTAAATAAGATTATACGCGTTTTCTCACACCCATATGTCCACTGCTCACCACGTGCACGTGCCATTTCGTGTGCCCACCGCGGGCCAGGGTCTGCCCGGCTGCCACCCTCCCCCTGGTGCCGCAGCAGGGCTTCTCCACCCCCACACTAGACCATGGCCCAACAGCGCTTTGTTTTAAGCGAGCAAACTCTCCTGTTGATCTGGGAGGGATTAGATGCTTAATTTTAAGAGCGCACGTGGGCTTCCTGGGCTTCAACAGAGCAACGCGCTCAAGCTTCACTGAGCTGGTTCACGGAGTCAACTGCGTTTTTATGGTCCAGATAAAAACAAGAGGGAAATAGAAGAGCCGCAGAGACCAGAGGAAGGCAAAGAGTTTCCACACAACAGCAGTGAAATACTTTTAGTGCTGGTGACCACAGCAGGTACTTACAGTGCAGGTCTGGCCCCATCCCCTCCGCTGCACGCTCCCTCCTGAGCAGCTCCCGGAGCGCCGGGGCCGCTCGCGGCCCTTTCCCACTGTGTGGGTCGTTAACTGGATTTGCAGCAGCAGATCAGACAGCGAGGGCTCCTCCTTGGCAATGGCACCAGCTAATTCAGCTCCTGATAACCTTCACATGTGTAAACTTACTCCACAGCACCCTATTGATTTAATTGAGATTCCCACCTTGTTTAGAAAACCACACTTGGTCAACCCTGCTCCCTTTAAACACGTGGAGTTTGGTTCCTCGCGGCCCTGCCTTGCGTCAGGGGAGGTGAATCCAGGCGAGAGCAGACGTGCCCTCCGCAGCCCCGCTCGCTCCCGGCTGTCTGGGGGAGGTGAGGAGGCTGCACGCCTTCACCGTGCACCCAGGGGCTTCATTCACCATCATGGGGGTCCCCGGTTTCACACCACCGGCTCCTCCCCGCCGGGAGGTTTGCGCTGGAGGACGAGCTCTGAGCCGGCGGCACGCGGTCCTGTGCCGCGGTGCTGGGGAGCACGCGGGGCTTTTCTCCCGGCACACGCTCCTCCATCTCGTGGGGAGTGCGGCTGGTGCCGAAGCGACAGGCCGTAGCATCGGTCCTCTGCCGTGAAGACGCTCATGCACCGGTCGCAGGCTGCGTGCAGAGCTTTGGATTCTTCCATTTTTCCTCACCGTTTTCTGTTCCTGGAATAAAGAGAAGGAGACGAGTGTTTGTGGGGAAAGGGCACGGCTTAATTCTCACTGGAAACCTGCAGTGAGAAAGCAGTTCAGTTCGGGCACTGCCGGTGCAGGGCTGGAGCCGTCCTGCCGGGCGGGGGTG
>NW_009229402.1:0-44075 GCF_000690835.1 Fulmarus glacialis
GGGGGGGGGGAGAAAAAAAGAAACTTTTGTTTTCTAAATGTACTCAGGTCATATATTAAATGTAATTTTTGTGATCATAAGGGATGTTGCAGTGATTGTTCTGACAACAGATGTCATTTTTTTCTTCTTCATAAAGCTCTCAGCTTTGGCATCAATTCCTTCATTGAAAATGCCCTGTTCTTCTCTGCCTCAAAAAGAAGCCTTCATCTTCCAAATCCCCAGCATAATTTCTCTTCTTTGCCTCTGTCCTGCTCTGAATGGACTTCTTCCATCCTGGAAGAATAGCTGGATCCTCATTTTCCAGTCATACTTGGTAATTCACATGAATACATCTGTTAACCAAGAAATAGCCCACATATACCAAGCTCATTTCTCAGTTACAAATGAAGAGCTATTGGATATTAGTAATTCCTTCCACATGGCTGATCTTAAACAATGTGAACTAAAATATTACTGAATATGGTCAAAAAATGTTTCTTTTATTTTGTGTAGAAACTTGGAAATTTCTACTATAAAACTCAGAACAAAAATACTTCCATCTCAGGTTGGTGTTTCTGTTCCACAGAGGAACTGTGGTTGAGGACTCTTGAGTTCCCTCATGCCACCCAGCTGAATTCATTCTCCTTACTGTTATGATCTTCCATTTTGGCAGAGGAAGCTGTCCAACATCTACTACGTCATTTATTACACATTGATCTTAAATCTAAAGAAAGATTTATAATAATTTCTGTCTTCCCTGTCAATCTTTACTTTTTGATTTTTATAAAGAATTAGTATTCTCTTCAGGGATCAAACAACACACACTTACACACACACACATATATAAAAAATACCAAAAAAATTACCTAATCAAAAATCCAATTTCTTTAGTTGTTTCAAAGACTACTTCTGAGGGGAAAAGGCAGATAATTTCTAATTTTTCAGTCTTCCTGAAAATGCCGCTGCCTGCCCAGCCTGGATTAATCTGGATATTGCTGTGATTTGAATGCCATTGGACTGATTGCTGAGGTTGGCAGAAGCATGGTGGCACCTGGTCAACCTCCGGTTTTAAAAATGAGTGAGTACCAGAATAATTACGCTTTATTCTACCTGTTAATTTCTCCTGGAAAATACGTTAATAAATTGATTGCATGTTTCAAGCAAACCTGTAATGAGAGGATTATTTACAAAGGCCACACAGAATCTGTTATTAAAAAGCAGTCAGAAGGAGAAAGGAACAATGGCAGGAGGGCCCAGTGAGGAAACCTTAATGGTGGGGAGTTTAGGATTTGGTTTGCGTTATCTTGCTGACATTCTAATTAAAATGTATTTCTCCCATTTCATTACTGTCTCGCACTTTATCTGAATTAACTTTCACACTTGGTTAAGGAGAAAGTCATTTTCGTTACACGCCAGGATGAGGCAGTGCCAATCTCTTTGCTTTCATTTCTCAGACCCAAACCTGCAAAATCCTAATGTTCAGATCTGGATTCTGCTGATGTTGGATTTGAGAGTACTGCATGAGAGGTTTTTCTGGGGCATCTGCAAGCAGCAGGGTCCAACAGAGAAGTGGCCCTATGGCTTGTCAAATGGACCTTGCAAACCTGTAGGAAATGGAAGCTTTAGCCAGACCTTTGCAGACACAGAGTTGAACCTGTTAGTTGATTTAAGATGCTGACAGGATGGAGAAGCCAACAAAATTATTCAGCCCAGTCCTGTTTTAAAGGTTGAAAATTTTAAATTGTAACTGAAATAAACTTCATTTTACATAAAAATGGCATATTATGCCAGATTACCCTCTCTTCCCCTTCTTCCAATTAGTAAATGTTTTAAAAACAAACAAAAAATTAGGAAGCTGAAGAATTTGAGGTGTGAAAAAAAAGATTAAAAAAACTGAAGATGTATAATTAGTTATAATTAATTGGCATATGTTTGCACAGCCCCCAGTAAACCCAAGCACTACATAATTGCTGCAGTTACAGAGAAGAAGGTCTAAATGATTAGGAAGGTTGGGTTTAGGATAGTGGTACCAGCATCTGAAGAACGTAAAATCCAAGGAGGGAGAAGAAGCGTGCAGGATATGAGTAATATTCCCACAAGAAAACAGCAGAAGGGCTGGAGCCTGAACCCCGCATGGATGCCAGGCAGTCTCAAAGCTGCTTCCCCAGGCAGTGCTCTCACTTCTTTTCCCGGCAGTAATGCAACCAGATGGGCAATGGCTGGTAGTTTAGCCTGGGCCTAAACGTAGAACTAACATAAAGGATTTTCTGAATTCTTCTCCATTAGTTTTTTTTAGGACTCACTAGGGAAAATCTTACAAAATGGTTTTGCTTTTGTTTCAGAATAGTGCCGGGGGGGAGAGGGGGGAGGGTACAGGGAAAAGTACCTTTCCTGGAAATTCTTGAAAAAAACACATGATCAAACCCAGAATGTTTTAACTGGGAAGTGATGTTGCAGTATCTCATGGGAGCTGCAGATTAGTTATGTCCTGTTTGTGCCTATGCACAAGGTTTACAGGTCAGACGTCTGCTCTGGCAAGACACCAGGGTGAGCAACCACCACCTCTTTTCTCTAAGGAAGGAGATTGCAGAGCATCATAGGAAAGATGATGCTCCCCACCCCATCCACAAGGCTGGAAGGGACCACGAGGCCCACAGATAAACTCTGGGACATGATGACTTTCCTGTACAGAGTTGGTCAGTTAGGATCTCTCCCTAGCCAAACGGTGTGGTGATGTTATCTGAACCACTTAATTAGAAGGAGGCTGGGTATAGCATTCTCTCTGTCACCACCATTCTCAGTCCAGCTCCTTTTTCCTTATCTGCTTCAAAGTTGGTGTCATGTTGTTCGAGGTGCTAAAAAAAATAGACTATGAAGACCATAAAGTGAAGGGGAAGAAGTTGCTCTTGCTGTGTGTAATAAGACTGTACAATAAAACTCATTCTGTGTAGCATCCTTCAAACTAACTATTGTCTAAAATGATTCGGGATTAAAAATTGAGAGACAGCAGTGAATATAACATATAGGTTACATTAAATGAGGTTATAAAGTGAAAAATGAACACAGCTTTCACTTATGAGTCTAAGAGTCTTCAAAGAAAATGAGAAAGGAGAGACAAGCATGATGAGGCACTAGTCTAGCAGAGATGCAAAACATGATAAAGACACAGTGATGTGAAGCGAGATGGGACCTTCTTCTAGGTAGCAAGAATTACAGAGAGGAGCTCACATCAAGAGCAGCAAGCCAGGAACAGACAATGACAGAAGCCACAGTAAAAATAAAGAGAGAGAAGCCCAGGACAGTAGCTGCAGCAGATTTTTGGAACACAGTTTTGTACCGGGTTTATCAGCAGACAATGGTGGTGCTTCCTGAGCCCAGGTTCCTTCTGGGCTATAGCAGCAAACCTGCCAGGTACTCAGATCAAAAGTAGGATCAAAATCATCTGCAGTCTTTTAGCAGCTGTTTGACAGAGTCCTGGTGGACAAAGTCTGGAGATATTAGAGTCTTGGCAACAAAATCAAACCAGAGGTTAAACTAAAGGAAGATGACCAGCTCCGGCTCCTTTGATGCAGCTTTTCCTCCAGTATACCTGTGAGCATATATCTTTGTTACTTTCCTACTTTTTTGTTATTTTTTTTTCTTTAAGGTGAAAACAAATTTTACTCCAAGGCCAATGTCACTCCCACTTGTATGAGTCCTCTTCTTACCGACAGCACTTTTTTCCACCAACCTATAAATCCTCAGAAGAGCTAAATGTAACAAAATCTTATATCTGGCAGTTTTCTTATAAAATGCATAGGCTTCTGGCAACTAATATAGTAGAAAATTATCATCATCGTTACACTGCTTAGTTTTATGATATGTTAAACTACTGATGTACTGATTCAAGAAAAATGCCCTCAGCACAAAACTCCATGCCGAGGCTTTATTTGATTTATGGAAAAGCTGACTCTACCAAGGACCTGCAGTACCATACAATAAGCTCTAATCTTGACTCATATTAGAATCTGTCCATCTACTTATCTACTGTGGTATCTAGGGATCCTTTATGATACCAAATGCGTAGCAATTTTTCAAAATAAGCATGACCTCTAACACTCTGCACACAACATTGTATACAAGCCTACCAACCACTGTGCAACATCCCCTCCCTCTGAAGGTGGGGGGAATGCATTGCAGGATATTAAGCCAAATCTTTGTAAGTCCAAACCATTGCCTGACACTTCAACTGAAAATCCATTTAGCGGTCGGTACAGTTCGCTGAACACTGGTATAATCTGCTAGTCATGGAAAATATTATTTTGATTTGTGTGGAGTTTCATTCCAGGCTAGAAGCTCCCAAGTAGTTTCAGGAGCACAGGAAAAGTAACGAATTAGTCCATGCCTGACATTACAAAGGTTTGGCTATCTGGGACCAGATTTCCTACTGGAAAAGGGATGTCCCAGCTGGTTTCTGAGCACTGAACAGAAACATAGTTCTGACAGAACACTGATTCCTGCCTAACAAACAGCAAATGAACTGACAGGGTCATGAAATGGATTAGGAAATGCAAGTATCCCTCTCTAGACACATTTCCTCCATTAGAAGCAGCAGAAATACAAGTTTGCAGGTTTTCAAGTTCTCAGGTAATACTGATATTCTGAAATTTCACCTGAAACAGTTCCCCTCAAAATGATCACATGCGACAACTCCCCACCATCCTCCTAAAACTCAAGACTTAACTGCAATCAGAGATCTGCTTGTGACAGACCTAAGTTGCTTCTTTTTTTAAAAAAAGAAGTCCTTCATATTCTAGGAAATTGCATTTTTTGATGCAAATTGATTTTTTTTTTTTGCTAAGCTGTTTTCAGTGCTTTCCTCTGGCTATGTCTGCCAGCCCCTCTCGAAGTAAACTGTGAGCACCAATGCTAATGGCTTGTTTTGGACATCTCTGAGAGAGACAGCAGTCACTGCATAAAGTTCACTGAATCCTCTATTCACATAGAGCAAGTGGTTTCTTGCATGAGCACAAAGCCTTGGTTCTGCTAACTTCTCCTCCTCACTTTCTCCTTCCAGCATGCATGTCAGTGGTGGTAGGATTTACACTACCTGCTCCTTTTTAAAAGGATAGCTGATAAAAAGGGGCCGCTGAGTAGTGTGGAAACACAGTTTATGGCACTTCTTCAAGTGAGACAGTTCAAAGTCGTGTGCTGAACCCAGATCTCTTGAGGTAGACTAGTTCCTTCATAGATGCCTTTGCCTCCTTGTAGCTGTACAAACACCAAAATAAGGCCCAGGCTGCAATTCCCCTCTCCTCAGGCCTCACCAAGGATGGAGTTACCCATTCAGGTATGTTAGAAGGATTAAAAAAATGCTAACAGGAACAGGGGACATAACACAGGAATAGGGTCATGATCAATGGCACGAAGTCTAGTTGGAGGCCAGTAGCTAGCAGTATACCCCAGGGTCATCTGGACGGGGCCGAGTGTACCCTCAGCAAGTTTGCTGATGACACAAAATCACATGGCAAGACTCTCTAAGCAGATGAGCAATTGCCCAATATTCCATCTGGTAAAGGTCTCCACCAGCCAGAGGCTTTATCAGACTTTTAAGTCCCTCTTTCCAGCTGTTGAATAAGGTAAAACTTCCCACTACACTGAGTTTGTAGAGGTTATGTATCAGGAATCACATAAGGATTGTGAATCAACAAGTCTGTATTGATCCAATCCACCCAGTCAAGTTCTTAGAAAAGGAGAATAAGGCCTAAATTTCATAATCTTTCTTGGGACAGATATAGTTCTTTTGAAGAAGTCATAGTCAGTACAAGGAACCATAGTTTGTATCTCCTTCTATGAATAGAAGGGACTCATAAGAAGTAGAAATATGCCATCCTCCAACCCCAAAAATTAGATATTGTGGGGGTTTTTTTTAAGTTAATCTTACCATTCCCCAAGCAAACATCTTTTGCTAGATCATACACTCAGTGATACCTCACTCTTTCATTTTTTAGTATAAATCAGTGCAGCTCTGCACTTCATTTCTTTTCTTGGGCCCAGCCAGAATTATTCTACTGTCTTATTTGTCCCTTTGCTGTAGTCTGGGAAGCTTTAAATATTTCGCTTTACATACATAACTAGCAAATATACTCAAACTCAAATAACGACCTTCTCTCTCTTCAGTATTTAAAGACCTTACCAACCAATCTTAAATCCTGCTGGATTTATATAATTAGTTTATATATTAGTTTACGTATTACAGATTGTGGTATGTCTTCAATCTCAACTGTGACAGCGCTTGTGTGAGTGCACTGCATATTTTTTTGTTAAATACAGATGAGCACACCCTTGCAAATATAGGTACAGATACCTGGATGTGGATGTGTTCACACGCTTTTTATAGCTTACATATACACATACGTGTCCAAGCAGGAGTGTATCTGTCTACAAAGCCAAGATTACCAAAGTGACAAAAAGCTTGGGGTTACCTTTGTTTTTAACCCTCTTTAAACTACCTGGAATTTCTGGTCAACAATCCTTTGAATTGCTGCCCCTTTTCTGATTTTTCAAGGTTGGCATTCAAACAGATATAACTAGGAGCAATAGGTGTTTTGCCCAATGAATGTGCACACATACAGAGCACAATGATGCTTATGTGTATGTGTCTACATGCCTGCATATACATATATGAATACTATTGTGTGTGTATAACAGCAGTCATGTAACGACTCAGTCTTTTAACTGGAATATTGAAAGCTCTGGAGGAAGATGAATGCATTTTATTTCAACACAATTTATTTTCCCCATCTTAATGATAAAATGGTTGTGACTTAAAGGGCACATAATAAGACAGAGAAAGGCCTTGAGACACTGCTCAAACCTCCAACATTAAAGCTGTATGTGACTCTACAGCACAGCAAGATGGACTTATAAGTAAGGTGATAGATAATTACAGTTGCACATTTACAACAGCATAGAGGAAACACACAGAAAGCCCTGGAATTGAAATGCTCAGGCAACCAGCTTTAAGTTGGTAACTTGCTGTGGTGTCACCACATCTCAACAGACATGGCTGCCCATACGAACATGCCATTGCACCATTTAGGAGCTGTTTTGTTCTGGCTTTTTATTCTCTTTCCATTTACCCATATTGAAAGTTGCTCCTTTAGGGACACCTGCAGCTTCTCTCTTCTGTGATAGTGCATGGGCATGTGTGGCTCTGAGAGCTATGTATGTAATATTTCCATTAACAAGCTGTAATTAAACTATCTAATTAAAAAAGCAGTAATCTATTTAACAGGGATTTTTCCTTTTAAAGAATGCCTAACAGTACTGTGATTAAGTTCCTCTGTTAGATGAGCATTATGGCTTTTCATAAGGCCCTTAATTACTCAGCCCAAAATGTTAAATAAATTAAAGACATAATTTTATTTTTCTGAAAAGAAAAAAAAGTAATAACACACGCTAGAGTAAAAAGCTGTTCCAAAATATCCATCAATATAGTAGGGATTATTTTTAATGTGTTGTGCATTTCAGCCTAGACAAAAGCTGATTAGTGATGTAAAATATAGTGAATAAAATCTTGCACTTATTAGGCAAACAGGTAGGTAATTGTACTTTTTATTCCCAAGATACGCCTATTATTAGAGCACAGGAACAGCCCTTTTGGGCCACAGCAGTGGTGTCCCCAACCCAGGACTCTGCTCCCAGCTGGGGTAAGGTGAAGGACTATCCAGGGAGAGCACACAGGCCTGGACACTTTCCTCTGTCCCCTTGTGCTTCCTCAGCATTCATCTTTGTTGGATCGGGATGTTAGGGAATGAATCCCTGCTTGTTCCCTTTAGTGTCCATTTACAGATCTGTTGTCTGGGAATTTGTCTAATTCCATTTTAAGCCTGCTGATGCTGTCTGCCTCTGCAACCTGCTGGGCCAGCAAATTCCAGAAGTTCCCTATCCGCTGTGTGAAGAGCTGCTTTCTTTATCTGTTTTAAACTGTTATCCTGTTAGGTTTTTTCAAGTGCTCTTTAGTTCTATTCTTGCAGGATTTAGTGAATAACAATTCTGCATTCACCTTATCTGTGATCTGCATCTTATCATAACCTTATCAGAGATATTCATTTTATTTTGCCCTATTTTCAGTTTCCAGTTACTTTCGCTAAACATGATCATTCTCATCAACATTTCCCAGGTTGATTGTCTGCCCTCACTCACTCACTTTCACCAAGACAAATGTTTCTGAGGGCAAAAGTCAATCCGCAAAAAGGGGGTGCTCTTTCCAAGAATGAAATTATGACCTCTTCTCAGGCTAAAAAAGTAAACTTGTCCTCTGCTGAGACACTTTGGTACCTCTGGTTTCTGCAAAGTTTGACAGGGATTAGCTACCTTGTGAGAAAGGTACTTGACACCTGCCTAAATCTCTCAGAGCGGTCACGCTCACTCCTGACGGGGTGGAGCTCAGTGCTTAAATTTGCACAGGCCCTTAAACTCCCTGCATGTTCGAGGGGCTCCTTGGGCGGCACCCTCCAAAAAGGACCAGGCGCACGCTGGTGTAGGGCTGTGGGTGTTGTGATTAGGATGGGGCTTTTCGGCTGCGGCAAGGCACAGTATCGCAGCAGACACAAGGGCTGAGAGCGACCAGTCTCTCCTGCATTTCTCAGTCTGCCCCTGCTGCTTACACACAGGCAGCATGATGGAGAAGAAGGGACCAGCCTAAGCTGAATGCAAATGGGCAAGGAAAGAGAGAAAATGAAGCAAGAAGAGCTAAAAAGAGGGGATTTGTGGAAACAAAACACAACCCTGCAATTCAAGCATATTTGTGGACCTGCTTGGTTTGGACCCATATCTTTTGCTATGTTAGGGTTTGCCTCACTGCCAAGCCCAACAAGAACAAACAAATTAGGCCAAAGGAGGGTGTTGTTATTTAGTTTGAACACAGAGCAGCGATATGTGAAATGAATTTCTGTATACTTAATCTTAGCCAAATGAGGCTGTCAGATGTTTGTTTCTCCAACCTGCCTCAGCACTTTATACCAAGAGGAAAATGTTCCCTGAGTGTAAAGCACGAGCAAGTGAAATGAAAAACCATGAACGTAAATATTTATCATTTTCTTTCTCATTAGCATTCCTTGCTCAAAAGCCAGAACGTGCTGCTTGTGCCTCCTCCATCTCTATAAGTTGCCTGGCTCCCTTGTTGCTCTTCCCACAGGCAGCAGCTAATAACAGCCTGCCATTTGAGGTTGTCGTGTGGGAGTGCTCCAGCGAGTGCGAGGGTTGGCCCCTGACACGCACCCAAACTTCCAGGAGCTGTTGCCCGTGCCTCACCCTGGGAGCAGGAAAGTGGGTTGCAGGTGAAACCACCAGCTCCCCAGTGGTTTCCGTGACCTTAGGCTGACCTGCGAGGGTCTGGAAGTCCCTCTGGCTCCCGAGCAGGCCCTAACTACCAGCCAAGGCAAACAAGACAAATGATGTTTAGATACAGCTCAAACTGAGGAAGTCAGGGATCAGGTTTCGATGCTGAGCTTTGAATTGCAGGAATTTGGGATCAAGGGTGCAAAAGCAATTCTTGACAGATCCCTATTGTCAGTTACAACATAACAGAACCCTTTAAACAGGACTGATCCACTCACTTGGACATCAAACCCTAGGCATAAAGTCGCATTCACCCAATATCAGCTTCCTGGCATCAAGTGAGTGGCAGGTTAATTTGTGGTTCAGCGTGGGTTTTGATCCATGTTGTTCCCTTCTGAGAGAGCCCTTCTGCAAATCTCCCACACACAGGGATTGCAGATTTCCCAAATGATTCGAACTGGGGAAGCCACATCCAAAACTTCATAACCATTTTCTCTGAGCATTTACTTACCCCGCCAGGCAAGCCAGGTTTGGGGTGAAATGCAGAAGGCATTGCTAACCCAGCACCGTCCTGCGCTCTGCTCCCAGACAACACTGAAGCAGTCACAGCAGGGAGTGACAGCCATCTGCTGCAGGTTTGGGTCTGCTCATTGCATGCTAACCAGAAACTCTGGAGTCCATTCGGAAGTGATTGACCTGCCAGGGATAAGGACATTTCTACAGGCAGAGTTGTCTTATTTGAAAAAGAGAAGAATATTTGCTTGGATTGTAAGGTCATGGCCTCCAAATTCCTTTTTTTCCTATCAGAACAAAAGAAGAGATATGTTTTGACAGTGAAAGAAAAAAAAGCAATTGGAAATGTGGTTCACACATTCCTTATCCTAATTTTTTTTTTTTGTGAGAGAGGGCAAGCTTATTTCAATTTTCTGGGACATCACAGGCTCCAAAAAGCCCAACCTAGGCTAGAAAATCATAATACAAGAGCATCAGCTAGTTTGAATGTTGCTAGATATCTCAAAGCCAAGAGTACATGGTACCTGCTGGTGTTGGAGATGGGCTCATGCAGCTCGGGTACTTAAGAAGCTGCTCTCAGAAACTGCTTGCAGAAGCAGCTCCCTGTCATGTTACTAGCCTTGTCCAGGTCCCAGCATGAGATGCTCATGTTCAGTGTAGTATTACTTCCTTTAGCACTACCTGAGGATCTTAAAGATAGTGGCCTACTTCTCACCTTGTGATGGTCTCCCACTGTTGACTTCAATTAAGTTATTGTGGTTTGAACTGATGTGATTTGATGTGAGGTCAGAACTACTTTCCTACAAGGACATTTAGACAAAGCACAATGAAAGAAATGGAGGCTAAACACCAGGAAATAACTTTATAACAATAAAAACACTGTACAGGAACAGACTGCCTGGTGAAGATGTGGAATATCCAACAGTGGAGACTTTTCAGCATGGATTAGGTAAGAATTTGCCATGCATAGGATAGATATGTGAGATCCTGCATTGGAGCAGAAGGAGGAACTGTATGCCTTCCTGAGGTCCTTTCCAGCACTATTTTCTGAGATTACTCAGTTCCTGTTAACTATATTTAACTAAGTTGGATAACAATTTTGGCAGGAAGTCAAATGTCATATTTGACATTTGAAATTTGATTTATTACACTCATAGGCTCTTTTGCTCTCCCTAATTCTTCCTGCACTGTTTCGTGGGCCTAAATCTCACAGACCTGTTTACCAATCTGATTAATTAAATTCTTCCCAGGATCCCAAGGAGCTATCATTTTAAGACCCAGCAGTGCAACATTTGATTTACTCCATGAAACTTCCTTCTTTTTGGTAGCAGGCAATGAAAATAAGTCAACAGAGTCTCACATCAAAGAGAGTATCAAGGGGAAAAATGCCCATGCAGCCAGCTGGTTCTTTCCAAAGCTCATTCATATACTCTGTATGTGTGTGCTTAGGGGAAAGAGAAAGGGCAAGGAAGGAAGTTTTAGATGGGAGCAAAAAGTTACATAAATCTGGAGGAAAGATGAGAAATAATGAAGCTCTTTATTCTGCCAGACAAAGTCAGGAACCTCACAGAAGGTGGAGATTAATTTGGGAGTGGTAATTATATGACTATATTGCTGAATGCAAATTCTTCCTTTTCAAATATACTGATACTAAATGTACAGGAAACAGGAAATGAAACTGGTTGCATATAGGAATTGAAATGGATTTGTTAAGTTTCGTTGTGCAAAAAAGTGAAATACAAAATGAGAAAAGGTAGGAATGAAAAGAGGAGAGGAGAGGAGAGGCGAGGAGAGGCGAGGAGAGGCGAGGCAAGGCGAGGCGAGGCGAGGCGAGGAGAGGAGAGGAGAGGAGAAAGGAGAAAAAAATACCACAGGAATAAAACAGCAGTTGTGGAGAAAAACAGCTTTGTGATTTGAAGGAAGCTTCTTTCTTTCTTTTTCTTTCTTGATTCTCTCTTTATTCTTTTGTGTTGTTAGGAAACTATAGTTTCTTACATTAGTATCTCACTGTGTAGTAACCCTATTATACGCAGTTTCTGACCATTCCTTTACAACACAGTATTATTTTTAAAGACAGATTTTAAGCTAGCTTATTAAATGCATGTGTTGTGGTTGGCATTATCTCTTCAAAGGAAATTAAACCTTATATCTGAATTTTAGCTACTTCTTTACAAATAGATAAAAATCAATCCAATTCTGCTTCTAGAAACCTTGGCCAAATCCGAATGCATGTTGCCATTGCAGATTTAAGCTAACTGAAATCTCTTCATATGAAATGGTAAGAACCAGCATTTTGTTTCCATCGGGTACTGGGGAGCAAGACATTTGTGCATTACAAGATGTTTATAATCCTTTATAAAACCTTGACAGAAGGGTGCACTGAACACTGTGAGTTCTGCTTGCCTGGCATAAGGGACGGGGGAAAGAAAAGCAAGAGGAAAAGACAAGGACTCTTTTTGGGAAAAAAAGAGGAGAAACTGTCAAGCCTGCATACTGATTCATTTTTTGAAAAGCACTGCTTTTACAAAGTACTAGATGTATTACACCAGGGAGAGTATACAAAGATGCAGAAATCAGAGCAGCATCTTTCTGCCTCTTATTTTCTCTGAGCTGCCACAATAGAGTTTTATATCTGGACTCTACTAAATGAAAAATCCATTTCCCCTTGTATTAATGACACAGAAAACACTTTGGGCTGGAACCTAAAACCTAAATAGGACTTCATTCCAGACAAAGTCAGGAAGTAAGAATAATCATAACAGCAGCAGCAAAGCTAATAACAGCCTGACCATACTGATGCCTTTGTCTATGTGAGATCTGCATTAGTGATTCTGCTCCCATTGCTTTTCTGGGATGTGGGGTGCTGCAGAGAATGACAAAAGTGTCTTTATTTGGTTATGTTGGAGGTGCTACATCATCTGCTGTTTCATAAGCAGATGATGTCTGGAGCAAGGAAGCTTTCAGGGCAAGAACAATTCTTCTGCAATGTCGGCACAGGGTATGGCACAGTGGGTCCAAAGCCCAATTAAATTTCTCGGAGCTATAGGAATATGGCACATATTGTAGGATATGTAGGATGTGTGAGTGACAACCACGATATTCTTCAAATGCAGATTGATCACCAAGTTTCATTAGTGTTAATGGTTGCTACCTACAGAGAACAATTTATACCCCCAATCCAAATGTCTTTTATTTAGATAGTTGAAAACTAATAATGAAGGAAAGATCTGAAGTAAAATACAATAGCAAGAATGTGACCCACGTGTGTTTTCTATCACAAATTGCTTGAGCTTTTCCACACAAAATGACAGTTGTCTCTGCATATGACAAATTCTTAAAAATGAAAAAGTCTGGTATGCAGAAAGCGGAAAATGAAAACACTTGCTTAGCTTCATACCCAAAAAATCATATCGTGCCGCATTCCAATATTTCTCCTAGGTCCATAGCTGAACAATTTTTTCTATATTCAGCTACCACAGCTGTTGCAGAAAGAGGCCTGTGTTTGAACCTGGGTGTTGCCATAGATGAAAAGTATGTAGCCAATAATCCATTTACTTAATAATATACATAGTTGGTGGCGGAAGGGTCATACTACCTGGCCAAGGGATTCCCACACATACTGTCATGAAACTCATTTTACTCAGCTGAGTATAGAGAAGTGGTAAAAAATGTCCATTGAAAACATTCCTTGTAATCTTAATGAAGTAAGGGGAGATAACAAAGCCTGCACTCTTATCAGAATTACACAATTAAGCAAATTCGGCTTGCAGCAGTACATTATTTTGCATTTTGAATTATTTTTAAACAAGTTCCTCTCCTGCCTAAGGTGAGTATGAGTTGATAAGTAAATGGTCATTTCACATGTATAGCATGAGAATAACAATGCAATGAGTATTGGAAAGGTTTAGACCCTTCATTTTGCGCCAGAAAAATGCTGCATGTCTTTAACAACCTAGTGGCCTAGGAGAAATGTATTTTCCAAAGCTGGCCAGAACATCTACTATAAATTGTCAGTTCTTTAGAAGGTGCTTTTGCCTTCAGTAAACATGGAATATGCTTCTGAAAGGCCTTTATCTGATTTTTCACTGCATTGGAGCTGAAGAGTCTCCTTTCTTGCAAAGTGTTGAGCAATCAGGCTCACTTTTTAATGATAGACATAAATGCATCTCTCCTGATTTTCTTTTATAAGAATTGCGTAGGGAGACTCCCTGAAAGTTAGTTAAATGAGCCTAGTATAAATATGGAACATCAGCATCTCCCTGCATAAATTTACAAGCACTGATTCCAAAAGGTTAACAATATGGCAGATGGATATCATGATGTGTGAACTCAGAAAAGCCGAGAATTCAAGGTTTGGTTCCAAAAGCAGTTAAAAGTCTGAGCATTTCCCCAGTCCTCTTGAGCAGGCTTCCTTGACTGTCTGTATTGGGTCTGGCTGAGATGGAGTTAATGTAGTGCTATGTTTGTATTGGTAGCTGGAAAGGTGTTGATAACACACCAGTGTTTTGGCTACTGCTGAGCAGTGCTCGTACAGCATCAAGGCTGTCTCTCCATCATTCCTCTCTGGGGGTGGGCAAGATCTTGGGAGAGGACATAGCCAGGACAGCTGACCCAAACTGACCACAGGGATATTCCATACCACATGATGTCTGCTCAGCAATAAGAGAAAGGAGGAGGAGAGGGGGGCAGTCGTTATTATGTTGTTTGTCTTCCGGAGCAACCCCTACACTTACTGAGGCCCTACTTCCAGGGAAGTGGATGGACATCACCTGCTGATGGGAAGTAGAGAAGAAATCTTTTGCTTTCCGTTGCTTCCGTGTGCAGACTTTGCTTTTGCTTTATTAAGCTGCCTTTATCTTGACCCATGAGGTTTTTTTCATCTTATTTTCTCCCCCACCCTGTCCTGCTGAGGAGGGGAGTGATAGAGCGGCTTTGTGGGGTCCTGGGGGGCCGCCCACGTCAACCCACCATGGTGGGGCATGAAGATAGTGCTTGGTGGGTACCTGGTGTCCAGCCAAGGTCAACCCACCACACTGACGTAAACACTTGCTGCTTCAGTTCAAGCCAAAAATAATCCAAGAACAGCACTTACGTGTCTTTTGCATTGCTTCTGCTCTTCATTTCATTGAGAATCTGAAAGCATGGAAGTAGAGGCAAAAATGCACAAGTATGATCTACCCCATTTAAACAAATAAATGTCAGCCTCTGGAAGAAGTTAGTCTATTGTCCAACTCTGGGTTAAGGTCAAATGTGTTCAGTGCTCATTTTACACTGAGATTCTTCCACTTGGAGAAACATTTTTGCAATACCAGGAAAAACGTATTTTCTATCCTCTCTGTGCAAAAGCTGTTCCTGCTTCCTTATGCATCTGATTTCACACTGTGCAACTTTTTTTCCTGTGGATGCCTTCCTTTCATATGGACAGCCTGAAGCAAATGCAGAGAAGTGGAAAAAACTTAAACTAAACGAAAATATATACATTTTTCTCATGTTTCTGTCCTTGTCGTGTATTATATTGCTGTGGCTTTACTTACTCATCAGGAAGAGCAAGGATGATCTCCCATGACCTTAGGTAAGTAACTACTGAAAATATGTGTACACAGCATAAAGTATAGCTATGCAGATGCCAAGCTAGGTCTGAATAAATGGAAATGAATGGTGTAACTATACCCTGAGCCTTGATTTATATTAGTTTCTGGTGATGCATAAAGCTGAACAAGATTAGCACCTCAGGCCCCACGCAGAAGGGAAGTCCCCCTGGGGAAAAGAGCTAACCCTTCTCAGGCAGATTCACCTCCTGCACAGACTAGGTTTGCCAATACGTGTAAGCTTGTCTACTTTAAGAAAGCCACACATCTTACTCCTCCTCCTCAGCGTGGTGCTGTGTCTCCCTCTGATGGCACCTGGCCCACACTTCCCGGCTGATGAACATGCTGAAGTCTTGCATAACAGAGGATGTCTTTTTAGCTCAGCTAATGGATATACTTAGATTAGAGGTCCTAGGTTTAAAACCTACTATTCCATCAAAATGTGATTTTTGCTTTCTAGCCTTCTAGTGAATCAATTCATGGGGACAAATTTTCAGAAGGCACTAGTTCTCAGCCACAACTGAACTGGATTCATATTTGCAACCCCACAAGGACAGAGGCACGAGGGGAGATTTAGCAATCAGTACTTGCTAGGAAAGCTGAAAGGGATTTAGACATTTCAAAGTGAATTCTACCAGGCTGCTCTGAACATCCAGTTTGTCTCAAGGCTGTAAAACAGCTACAAGAATTTATAATTTCTATAGGTCCCTCAGGACTTGCCAGCAGACTTGAGGTTTGAAAGACTTTCTAGTTACCTACAGCTTGTGATTGGCACCCTGAGGACCCCAAGGAAGCTTTGTGTCCTTCACACACTGCATCCTACTGAGTGACTTGGCTTTGAACTGCCATTTCGTCACAAATGGTTGCAAAAGATTTGTCCCATTCTAGCAATTACAGGAACTCTCTAACAATAATCTCAAGACTATTACTTTATTTAAAATGCAAGTATTTATGCTCTCTCTCTTTGCTCAGCCCATCCTGGCGAAGGACTGTTGGACTAGGTAAGTTTATTAAAAAAAATGAACTGTGTGCATTTGCTGGTGACTGGAAGACTTCACCATAAAGTGTCAGACCTTAGAAGAAGGGTCAGCTTAAAGTCCACTTGAATATTAATAGTTCGAAGCAGGACATAATAGGAAATTCCCACTAGTAACTCAGTACTCACTAGTAACTCAGTTGGTTTGGCTATGCTGAAAACCAAAGGTATGCTGAGGACCATTACATAAGTAACTTACATAAGTAACAACTATTTGTTTATATAGGGTTAAAAATACTGCCTTCTTGTTGTATTGCAGTACAGCACTTAGAAAAATTCTCAAGGCATTAAAAACAATAAAATGATAATAATTCTCCTGTAATGAGAACACCCCCAGTGATCTAGGATCTGGGGATAAGGATGAAGCAAACAAGTCTTCATCTGTATGTCCTGGAAAAATTTAAAAAAAAATCTATAGCAAAAACATGGGATTAAAATCAGCAGCACTGCCATTGATTTCAGTAAAGTCACTCTGTTTTTTAATTTTAGGGTGTACCAGTGAGCTTCAAAAAGAACAGCAACATCTTAGACCCACTGCCTCTAGGTCTGAAACCCTTCCATCATATCTGAATCCATTTTACTTCTCAGAAACAAAAAAACCCCAAAAAAAAATGTTATAATACAAAAGACTGATATTAGTATGAGGAGATTGGAATGCTAGAAATGTCTCTGCAGGAGCCAAGACTAGTACCCTTTGATTCTGCTGGGGGCATTGATACAGAAATTCACAGGAAACTGTCTAATCAGCAGTAAATGCTCTTTCTGCAGAGCATTCTTTTTGTTTCTCTAAGCCATGTGTTCATGGAAGGGTGACTGCCTGGTGCTAATGTTTAAACCCAGGGGGGTTCAACCTCTTCATTTGTGTGTCCATGCAAATTTCCCAGAGAGGGTGGAGACTCCTTTAGAATGTTCACATACAGAGATTGCTGGAAGCGTGTATGAATGTACTTTTCTTTGTCACTTTACACAGATCCCATAGAATTAGCTCATTGATCACCTTATTGAAAAGAACTCATATGGGAGATGTTTTTATATTTTTCAGGTGACATAAGCTTGTTTTTTCCCTGTTATGAGGAAAAGGAACTCCCTCGACCTATATGTAAACCTGACTGGCAGCTCCGTGACTGCAGCGAGCACAGAGCCAAGCACCAGCTAGCAAGTCCCATTAGGTGTTTGTGGATCTGGGACATGCCTACAACTGTTCAGACACGGGGTCCTGGCTGATTCAAAGCAGGGGCAGACCAAGCCAATGTCTGCCGGCAGAATACAATGGTCATCCATTTCCTTCATCACACCCTTCAGTATCTGGTTTCCAGTTTGGCTTCAGCTAGCACTATTTTCACCTGCCTATCATCTGAGTCCTGCAATTAGATGTTCACAGCAGCCTGACCACCACTGTCTTCCTGGCACATGGCACTGGTCTCTACACAACATTGCAGGCATCTTCAGACGGCAATTTGTTCCAACTGAGGTAAGATTCATCTTTTGGCTTGAGATCTCCCTCAACAAGACTGTGGGTTCTTAATGGAAGAAACTGTTTTCTTGGCAAGGATTAGCCCAGGGGGTCCTCACCTAAGACAATGTGTTTTAGTGCTCTAGGGATAGTAACCAAGACCTGGACTCCCTCCCTGGCTGGGCCACCAGTTTGGATGCTTCTCTAGAGATATCTGAGACTCAGCTAATGATGGCAGCATTTCTCCTGCAGAGTTTGGGGTACTTTAGATAAAAGTCCATCTATATTTTCCCCTCCCTAAATTAAATAAGACTCATTTTATCTCATGTAAGACGGGTACTGGCAGGTTTAACTTGTGAATTACTTTGTGCTGATCAAACACTGGTATTTGGGAATGTAGGACATAGAAATGATGACAGACATATGTAATGAACTTGTCCTGAGAGGGCAATAATAAAATTCATTTATGTCTTCCAGTCATTTGCTCTGAAAAAGAAAAAAAAGTACAGGAGCCTTCTGCAGGATATGGCTGAGGATTTTTTTTTTTTTTTTTGCATACTACCTTGAAGCGATAGAAAGCCAAAGTACACACAGCAATGAAAAGAAACACTGCAAGAAGCTGAGCACCTTGGCAATTGGGATGAGGCAGTTTAGTTTGCTCAGACTACAGGAAAGTTCTGAAAGTGCTGCATCAGTTAGCTTGTGCGTCAAAATACAGCCAAGGAGAAGGGACTGGTCAGGACCAAATTATAGGACCAAATTATAAATGGGATCCTTTGGGCCAAATTCCAGCAAACACTTTCAGACAGGGAGATATAGGAAATTAGGCTGCCAAACTAGAGCTCAGGTTCCGTGCTTACAGCATGCCAATATCCTCTGATTTTTAGTGGGAACGGCTTACACCAACACCTGTGGAGAATACCTGTCCCTGTTGTAAACTGCAGGAGTTCACCATTCTCTCAGTGCACCAAAAAATGTAAATTCATCCCATTGCTTTCCCTGCTTTCTTTTTCATACACACACACAAAAATACATTTTAAGTAATGCACATAATTACTTCAGCTTTTGGAAATAAGCTGTATGATAACAGAGGGTAGAAAAGGCTTCTCATGAAGGCTGTCTTTAACAGCACAGCTGGTAAGAGCAAAGAATTGCTCTGTGTGCAAGGGCCATTAAGCCCCAGGAAGGTGTCCATATGAGTGGGACTGGCCAGACTTACACATTTGGAAAGAGAAATATGTGCAGGCTGGCTTCAAGCGAAAAGAAAAGAAAGCATGCCCTGGAAATATAATGTGAAAACTTCCTATTGGTCCTTCAAGCTGCATAGCCCAAGAGACCATGGTTGCTATAGTGTAAGATGGCATTGCCGCTTTCACAGGTAACGATTTAGATGAGCTCCAATATAGATATGAACCCTTGAGTTACTGTGTATTGTCACAGTGTCAGTGCCTTAACCAGTCCTCCCACTCATGCTTTATAGATTGTACAAGAACAGGATTGCATCAGTCTGTTTCAAACCCCTGAACAGTTAATCTAACTGAGGTTTTTAAGGTTTTAGCAGGTCCTTCTAATAGCTGCCGTGGTAGTGTGCAGTTAACCTTTATTGCCGTGAGGGCCCCATTAAGAATGAGTTATGTTCATCCCCTTTAAGGAACGAAGGATTATGCTTCCAGATTTGTTGATACACTTGACATATGCCCTGTGATTGCAGGGACTCAAAGGCACCAAAAGAGTGCTGTTTTCACAAAGCTGTAATTTTTGTTTATACAATATATACACATGCTTGTAATGGTAATTTGTGCATGGCACTCAGAAACTAGGTGATGAAACTACATAGAAAGAGAGAGATTGAGTGAGGCAGAAAGACTGCACTGTACATAACACCGCATACTGAAAACCCATCCTCACAAGCACAGCCTATGTAAACCCGATTTCCTTTTGCTTTTTCCAATTAGAATATCCATAAACATTTTCACTTGTTGCTATCACATCAGTTTGAACACATAGAATAGCTTGATTTGTAAGTATATGCAATTATATTTGTGAATGAAAGCATCGAATTTGGTTCATTTAGACTAGTAGATGCACATTGTGTCTTGCTGTTCACCATTCAGAAAGCAACAAGGCAATTGCTTGACTGTTGATGTTGCAATTGTTACCACTAATAATTACTCATCCAGAAATCCATACCCAAGCCAAGGGATTTTTTACTCTGCTCTTTTTTAAAGATTTTCCCATCCTCTGCTCTGTGAGCAAAAGAAATATAATGGCTACATCTACACTGTAGGCTGAGTCTGGGAGTGACCTTAACTCCAGAGTCCTGACAGCTCATTTCCATATTTCTTATAAAAACAGGAAACATGAACAAAATAGTCTAAGGGGATCTACCTGGAAGACTATTTTTACTTTTTCACTTTTCTTCCCATCTCCCAACCCTACTATTCTTGTCTCACTGCATCACTTGGGAGGATATTCACATGTCAATGCAAAATCTGTGGTTGTAGCATAGGGCAAAAGTCCACAACCTTACTGTGCCTAAGCTGACAAGCCCCCAACAGGCAAACTGGAAAAGGCTGAATAACATAATTCACAGACAGCAAGTCCTGATTATTGTACAAACAGAGAAGATGATTCAAAATTAATACAGGTCTCATAAACATAAAGTCCCTGACTTGTATGAAGAATAGCTACTCGTGCAATATGAGAATGAGCTTGAGAGAGAAAGTACCATCTAGCTTACATGCTGAGTCAACAAGAGAAATCCGAAGTTATTTAGTAGTTGAAATCACCTTCTGAAATCAATGCAAAAAGCCCTTCTGGTTCATTTTATTTCAAAAAGTAGCTCAAATCTGGCAGATTACAACAGTTCCGTCATCTTCCAGTCATACATGGGCATGTCTCAGGAGTATGTACCTCTGCCTGCCAGCAGCCACTCCACTCAGAGGCATGTAACACTGGATCTCATTCCAGGAGGGGGCTGGGGTACTTTGCAGAGTCCAAGGAAAAGTTCAGACAAAAAGTCAATCAGGGCTTGTTGCGACAGGGCAAGGGGTAATGTTTTTAAACTAAAAGAGGGTAGGTTCAGACTAGACATAAGGAAGATATTTTTTACAATAAGGGCGGTGAAACACTGGCACAGGTTGCCCAGAGAGGTGGTGGTTGCCCCATCCCGGGAAACATTCAAGGTCAGGTTGGACGGGGCTCTGAGAAACCTGATCTAGTTGAAGATGTCCCTGCCCATGGCAGGGGGGTTGGACTGGATGACCTTTAAAGGTCCCTTCCAACCCAAACTATTTTATGATTCTATGATTCTATGTTTCTGCAACAAATCAATGGGAAGGTCATAGGCATTTGACCATTTTGTGACTGATTGATCAATGGATTACATATACTGATTGCAAATGGTCTAAGGAATCTCTCTGCTGTTCACAAGACAGCTGCAAATGATGTAGAAAAGTATTAGAGAACATGAGCTCACAAATGCTATTTTTGCTTCTCCTCTACTCCAGCTCCACTTGGGATGACAACACTGAGTCATATCCTTTGCTTTATTTTAAACCTTGTGACATTTGTGTGTTTTTCCTTGTAGCCCGATGTATGGAGAACAAGATCTGCATAAATAAAAACCCAAGCTGTCAGATTCTTAGCAGGTTGTTAAACACAAAGATGCCCTGTTTGTTCAAGAAGTCCCTGAGACAGTGGGGCTGTGGCCCTACTTTGTATTCACCCTTTTCTACATCTGCCCCAGGTACCTGAAAGTGCCTACTGATGTAGATATTTTGCTAAAGAGACTTTTGGTCTGACCAAACTCTAGGTGCTGGTGGGAGTTTTTGTTTGCTCAGTTTCTCTGAAAACCTAGAAGCATATTTAAGTCTTGCTGAACAGATTTTGGATCCTGATTTTAAACCCTGACTTTTAAGAATCTGCCCATTCTGATCTGTAGCACCACCATTGTCCCCCTCTGAACAGTATCCAAGTGTCCTGCTTCTTCCATGGTGCCTTCCAGTGAGAACGGGTTAAGGTGCATGCTGATAAAAGACTTGTTGTTCTAAAACAACACACTCATGCATATATGTATTTTCCACATTTGGCTCTAGCTGTTCCTTTTTTACTGCTTACTCTTCGTTTTAAGTGTTAGGACAAAGATCAACTGTCCTACTTACTTGCAGTGTGTGTAGCTGAACACATCAGCTACACATTAGTGACCTAATCCCAAGAGAGCACCCTGGAAAAAACAGTAACATAAATATCAAATAAATATGAACATTAATAATTTGATTAAATTTCAGTCCCATCATCTCTCACTCTTCAGCAAGCTCTGAAGTGCTAATCTTAAAATGAATGTAAGGAATTTGCTGAATAGAAATGGGTTTAAAGCATATATCCTAATGTACTGCCAAGTAACGGCCATCACAGGTATTCCAGATTAGAGCAAAGGATTATTTTTCCCCCCAGTTTGGTTGCTGAACAAAAGAAAAAGAAGAAAAATCAATCAAATTATGAAGTTCCTCAGAGGTTTGAGTTAATTTAGGGTATAACCCTCAGAGTTTTAAATTGAATACGCTACAAACACCTTTTTCACTTCAGTGCAAAATATTTTGGTTTGTTGTCAGGTAAATTTGTCTTTCTAATAATTTTTATTTATTTTAGACTTTTGTTTAAAATGAAAGATGATGTTCAAAGTAAAAAGGAAAAAAATCACTTAGAAAATGTCATAATGAAGCCTCTTACATTTCTATACTTGCTTTTTAATTACTAAATTTGACCCAAATCTGCAAAGCATTTTGGTCTCCCTGAAATCTGTCTATGATTATTTTGGGAAATTTACTATACAACAAAGCTTTTCAAGCTTTTTATGATTCATCGCATTTGTTCATCTCGAGCATTAACACAAGAACACTTGTGCTCATAAGAAAGCTAGAGTGTCATCTGAATGTGCTGCTTCTGTGGGAGCTGCCATCACGAACGTTGCTTGGGACTGAAACAAGTAGTGTGCAGTAAAAATGCAGTGTGACTGCAGTGATCATTCACCAAACAGGGACTAGCTGGAGAGAAATATGCTGCTGAAACATCTGCACACTGACCATTGATTTGATCATTTCAAACAATGAGAAAAGCCTGTCTGTAAACACACACTAAAAAGAGTGCTTAATCCATCAAATAAATTGTTTGCTGCAGATGGTCCCCCCAGCTCTATCTATAGGTGTACAAATAAAAACAGATGACCGTATATAAGCATGACATGGAGACCTATTGGGTTATCTTGTCTACCAGTTTATCTCCAGTCAGAGAGCCCCAGAATCCACAAGTGAGCCAGAAATGCTTATAGACATCTGATTGTTTCTGGAGAGGTTTAACTTTTCTCTTTTCTGCAGGAGTTTTTCTTACCCTGAGGGGTCTAGTACTTGCACCCTCAGGACCTGCAGCATGAAATCATAAAGAGCCAGGAAAAGTAAAAAGAAAGTTTTTTAAGATTGTGGTTTCAAAGAAACAAAACAAAAAAAAGCAGGCTCTGGAAATGACAGCATATCTTGCTGACACTGAACCACCAAACAATACTGTCCAGTGCTAATCTTAAGAACAGAGAGCTAAAGAATCTGAGCCAAAGAACCACTTCAGGAAGCCATTACATGTTGTGCTTCAGGTTACCTGTGAGCACAAACCCCATGCAGGTGAGAACAGAATATAAACCTAGTGACAAACCTTACATAGTCTTTTGTGCTAATTCACTTGCAATTTTGTGCACCTCCTCATCCTGAAGTCAAACAGAAGGTGGACAAAGAAGGTGAAAGGAAAAAAATAAGGAATATGGTGGAAAGATTTAAACACTGACGGGTTTTGTGCTGTTACCACCTGTGCATCATCATGGTTGGTACTGAATTCAGCATCTCAAGGCCCCACTGTGCTAGCTATGCTGTGAATGCCCAGGAGCCACCAAGAAAATGGCTACAGGCATCAAAAATTTTAGATCCGGGCTCACTATGCATAAAGCCCAAGGCCCTCACTGTAGTCAATGAAGAGCAATAGGCATGGCCACAGAGTGCTCCGGCCTACCTAAGGTCTGAAGCACGTGTCAGAGGTTCCCTCGTTTCTCTGTATATAGCCCACCAGAGCAACTCGGTTCCCAATTGGGGCATGCCATGAGGAAAAAAGCTGCGCACAGTTTGGAACAGACTAATTAATCTGGGGGATCAGCCTCACTGGCTCCAGAGCACAAGGCACTCGCTGACGTGGGAAGAGGGGCTCCAGACTGACTGGATGAGAAAGACTTGGGGGCAACCAGGCAGTGCAACACATCTGCCACTGAAACAAGTGTGCGGGTTGGGGGCACTTTTCAAGCCAGGGTCTGGTCCTCAATGCCAAACAGCCAGCATGAACAAGGGCTACTATTTCCATCTACACCCAGCATAATGCAGGCACCTTTTCCTGCCTGCTGTGACCATGCCACAATTATGCAGGACAGAGGATTAGGTGACTTTAATGCTCTCTCCACGCAGCTACACCTCCAAAATATTCAGCCTGAAGCCAGCGCAGCATGCTGCAGCCTGACAGGCTGCTCACTGGGAGCAATTTAGATCTTGCTCTGTCCATTTGTCTGACCTCTACTAAGCTCCCAGGTGGAATTCAAGGTGATGGTTTTAACCTACAAAGCCATCACTGTTTTGAGACCTTTTTAGCTTAGAAACCTCTCCCTCTCTCCCTATCAGATGCTCATGCTGTTTCTCAGGGGACCTGTACCCACATGGTGTGTCAGACCCCTGTTTTTGTTATCATTCTGTGCAAGCCATCAATTTTCTTCTTTGTCCACAACTACACTGAGCAGCAGTGGATCTATTCACAGGAACACCCCTTATTTAGCCTGTGACTTGTAACTGGTTGTTAAGGTGCCTGAGGCACAGAATGAGTACCTACAAGTACATTCTAAAAAGAGCAAAAATGAATAAAAGAACAGTTGTCTGCTGCGTTTGCAGTTAATTATCCAGAAGCTTACTTTCCTCTCCCCCTCCCCAGCACCCACTCAAGGACTGAGCTCACATGTCAGATGCCAGGCGTGTGTGCACAGTGTGGCACTGAGGAGGTTCAGCAACACGTGTTCACCACTTGACTGTACTCCATCTACCACTCATCATGCTCAAAAATTTAACATTAAGCATCTAATGAAGCAGAGAGACATTGACTCCTTCGACCATCTTCTTAAATATCCCGCAGAGTGCTCTTTCTGTTCATCTGTTCTCTGTATGATTTTCTGTCACTTACCACACCAGATCCCTCCTCAGCACTTGCTCAGAGGTTTCCTATGGGCCACATCACTTCCTTTTGTTGCCAGAGAGTTTTCTAGTGCCTCTGCCCCTAGCCTGCCCCCACTCTCTGTCAGCGTGAACAAAATGACAGCCATGGAGCTGAAGGTTACAGAAAGAAACCCACAAAGCCAAATTCTTTGCATGCACCTCGATTTGTGGTGCTGTGCTAGGACCAGACTGCTTCAGCGTTACGTGAACTGATGCCTTTTGAAAGAACAAGGAGTGGATTTAGGCCAGCAATTTAAATACTAAACTGATTAAGTTCTTTAGAAATGAGATATA
The DNA here is from genome assembly GCF_000690835.1 of Fulmarus glacialis. Classification (NCBI taxonomy): domain Eukaryota; kingdom Metazoa; phylum Chordata; class Aves; order Procellariiformes; family Procellariidae; genus Fulmarus; species Fulmarus glacialis. The sequence goes on from NW_009229402.1 coordinate 25,477, forward strand.
GAGAGAATGCTCTCTTTTATAGCTGTTGTAAGGCCCAGCTCTCTGGATATTTTGAGTTCATAAGAATGACAGGTCAATAGCTCCCTTTCCATGCATTCGGAAGTGTGGGCAGAGCTGGCAGATGCCTTCCTGTACATTAGGATACAGTGCACTGACTTTCCCGTAGATCTTACCAGAGCAATCAGTAGCCTGGAGACCTCCAACCAGCTGGTTATGCAGCTGTCCAATAACTGTCATATGGCTTCCTGATAGAGGAGAAAGGGAGCTGAGGAAGATGGAGTGAGACTAATTAAAAAGGAAAACTCTGAATATGTTGCTTTTAACTTTCCTCAGCCTGGTAATTTGACTTCCTTAAATTAGCGCAAGGTAATGGAAAAAGCCAGAAATCGACTTGGGGGCAATCAGTGAAATGGTATCATAAATCTATCCACTGTCCATCTCTTCCATATTTTTCATTACAGTCATCAACATTATTATGGTATTTTCAATCCTTCATGAAGTCAGTTCTCCAAAAATAGGTGAGTGGCAGTAAAAGAAATATATAGAAAGAGCTGCTGTCTTCTCAAAGGTCCCCAAAATGCTACACACAGTAGAGAGGAAAATTACATTAGAATGGAGAGTGCATTGGAGTGAAGAGAGGAGCACTGCTACCACTTCAGGTTTGGAAGGGGAGGGATTATATTTAAGGACATGTGGGGATGCCAAGTTTTGGTGTGTGGCTGAAATACAAAACATTTAATGGCAACCACTTTCTTTTTTTGAAGGTTGAAATTATAAGCACATTCGGGGTTCAACAGTGCATTTTGTCCAAAGTGAAAATAAAGCATTTTAAAATGCATTTGATTAAACAGAAGAGTAGATTCAGAAAGTGAATGAAAAGGAGGAGTGCAGTACAGCATGGCTGCTATGCCACTGTACTTGAATGGGGACAAGGACACCTCTAACAATGTTCAATCCAAGGATTTTAACCAAAGACTCCTACTCACAGGAGCTTGTTTTAACCACTGAACTGAACAATAGTTAAAGACACGCCTATCTCGCTCTTCTCTTTTGAAGCTGATGTAGTAGTTCTTTAAACATTCACTGGCACAGAGACCAGAAATCATATAAATAACTCTAAGCTCCTGGCTAAAGTCAGTTTTTCACTTTGTGTCTGTGAATATTTAAGGCAGGTACAAAGTGGTTCTACTTTGAGCTTCAAAAGGACAGCTCAATCCAGAATACACAATAGCTAGCAGTTGGGCCACTCTCCTGACAGAAGACTTACTTAAAGTCCATACATTCTCAGAGGAGGAGAGAGCTGTGTGAACAACTCATACAACCCCAACAGCCTACCCATATATCTCGTAAAAGGAGAAAAGAACAGTTCTTCCTACCTTACTTTTGTGAATGACACTTAAATCCACAAAATGTTTATTTGTCCAAAATTATATGGTGAAACCTGCCTGGATTTGTTAATAATTTTAAATAGATTTAAATGGCTTTTTGTGTGTGTGCGTGTCTGTGTGTGTGTGTGTTTTCGTGTGTGTCTGTAGGTACACACCCACACATGGTTGTCCACCTACAATTACATTGAAATCCCCAGATCCAAATCAGATCAGATACAGATTGCATTCAAAAGCGGAAAAGCCAATTTAGGCATAATTAAATGTCAGGATAATATCTGCTCCCAGGAGATTTCAGACCATGAGGTAAGAACCCGAAACGTAAAAACTCTAGCAACAAGTATAGCAAAAAGAGAAAAAAAAAAAAAAAAGAAAGGTAGAGGAGAGAGAAAGAAAGTGCAATTGACTTTTTCCAAAATCAGTTGATCTCAGGAAACATCTCACAAATCTACTGCTTGTGAAAATTCAGCAGACTGAAATCCAACCCAAAACCTTGGTCTACTGCACTCTCAGACTCCACCTCAAGCAGAAACGTCAGTCACAGCTGAAGTCTCTGTGTAAATCCTCTTCCACAAAAGAGACCAGGGCACGCAGGCAGCTTGCTAGGTCTTCACATTAAGACAGCTCATTTGCCAGTTATTTGACAAGTGGAATCAAGGGCCAGAGAGAAAGTACGGAGTGTAGAGAGATGACAAATAGCCATGTTTCCTTTTGAAAAGTTAAAATTACTTTATGCAGTGTATTAATGCATTTTGTGACAAAGTGAAAGGCATTGAATTAACTTATCTGTGGTGAATCCCACACATAAAAGACCATGAGTCTGGCATTTTCCTCATCCTCCCGTCCTTTTAAGTAACTTGCTTTACCAGCCATCAGTCCCTCTACTTCAATGTAAGCAGCACTGAGCAACCTTTTGCAAAGCTGCTCAGAACCAAATAGGCTCCACAAAGGTTTGTGCTCAAAACTAGAGCAGAACATAAAGTAGAAGTAGATGAAAAAGAGACTGTGCTGGGAAGGTGCAGAGAAGACCTCTCTTTTGGTGATTCTGGGGTCTTCAGGGAGGAAGAAGGGTGTCTGGAGAATGGGTACAGGAGCAAGAGAAGGGAACTGGCTGGGCTGAAGCCATCTTCGCTTACACTCAGGACTCTGCAGGTGAAAATACTCCCAGGTCTTGAACGTATAGGAGTTAATGCTACTTGGAGCCTCGGAAAGCAGAGTTTAAACCACCTGGCAATATTTCAGCCCTGAACAGTCAGGCATCATGAGTCAGGACACACAGAAGTAATAAGGTTTAAAATATTTTTTAAAATAGGCTCTTTTCCTGATTTTTTTCCCTACCTTTGGGACATACAAACTTGGATTGCATTTTCCAGTTTTCCTCTACAAATATGAACTCTAAGGAGTCATTTATTGAATTATTTACTCTTAACTGAGGACTGATATTCATGCAGCAGCCCCACCTCCTGCCCCCCTACCCCCCTTCCCATTACTATACCACCAAATATCATGACTTTAAGATTTGCTTTTAATTTTCCAGGAGACCATTCATCCTTCCTCAACATCAAGCCAGTGCCATTTTTCTTCTCTGTGGCTTTGCCCCAAACTGTCCCAGCTGCCTTTCCTACATACAATTGACTTCCTATTGCCTCCATTACTTCAAAGACTAAATCATGACACTAGGGTTAGAAGTGTGACTATTAATAGAAAATAAAAAGAAACCCAGAACAACCAGCGCTTCTTGGACTATTATTTTTCTTGCTGAGCAAGAGGTTTGTGGGATTTCTTTTTCTGCTGGTATAAATACAAAACACAACCACTGAGAAAGAATAATAATGAAAGGCTGCTCCCTGGGTGCCTGCAAGCCTTTCTTAAATTAGATCACCAAGGTCCAAATTCTCCTTCACAGTAGATCAACATAGCTCCTTTGAAGCTGCTGGTGCTATATGCATTTACGCTAGCTTTGAATCCAGCTGCTTAACAATATAGACAGGATGGCCAGGCAAAGAACCAGATATAGGGCATCTGAGTACCAAGTTGATGACGGGAAGTATAAATTGTCCAAACCCTCAGTTCTTCACATTTTCTTCCCTACTACCAGTAGCTGTAACACCTGATTTGGGGCTGCAGATGAATGGAAGGCTCCTTTGTGGCTCCTGTTCTTCTTCCTTCTTGTTGTTTTTTTATTTATTCCCCACCTACTCCTGTTACAGGAATTTGCTGCTCCATTCAAGACACATGGCATGGAAAGAAACCCATGAAATCTGATGCAAGAGGACCCTGGGAATGGAGAAAAACAGCCAATGCAAAATGATCAGTATACGCCTGGGTATTGAATATTTGATGAGGCTGCCTGTTCAAAAGAAGAATCAGCTTTGCTTAGTTCAGCCCATGGAAGTGCTTTAATGGGTAGAGAATAATTTGTGCTGAGATCCTCGCTCTGTGATAATGTACTACTGGGAAGAAATGTGCAGTTTCTCTTTCTTCTTACTCACCCCTTCACACACATATACCAGTATAATGGTTACCACTCCTACTACAGTACTTCTGGATGACTTCATTATATTTTAGAGAAGAGATAATAATTTAAAAGATGTCAAAAAAATGCAAGAGATGACTGCAGTATTTCCCTCTATTGAAGAAAGAAATACCCACTATATAATTTCTTCTTGAAAGCAAGACAGTGACTCTCATTAGCCCTATCACTGTTGGCTTCTCCATAATCTCTGGTTTTCCTAAAGTTGCCAGAATGTAAAAATACTCCTTGTATGTTCATTAGCAAGATCGAGTGGGGAATGCATGGTATCTGTTTACATCAGATAGATGTAATATTATAGGGGCAACAGCAAGTAAGGGTATAACAAACCAGTTTTTCATCTCTATGTTAAATATAAGTTTCAGGGGTTTCTGTAAGTATTATGGAAGAGACTTCAGGGCTGCTGGGGAATTTTCAAGTGTAATGTTCTTGTGGCTTTTCTACAAGTGTTATGCCTAATGAATCTTTTTTTTTTTTCAGCTGGAAATATTTGTGCATGTTCATTACCTCAGTGAATCTCACTATTGTGAAAGGAAACTCCAGTTGCTTCACCTTCTTGTCTGGCGGTGTTCTTGGAAATTTCTGTCTGAAGAAAACCCTAATAGACTTCTCCTTAGAAATTTTGTGACATGATCCAAAGATGAAGCACATGTTCTGAAAAAGATGGAAAGCTGAGTTCCCAGTGGTTTACAGTCATATCCTAAATCTTGTCAGTGACAAATTTTGCTTACTTTTTCCTCCCAGTAGCTCAGAGCCAATCCATATATGAGAGAAAGAACTGAGAACTACCTGAGTCATGTATCATCAGCAGAATTATTAGCTGAGATTCAGCTGCAAAGCCAAATTTCACCCTAAGTCAGACCTGAGAAAATGAGCATTGACAGGGGACAGAGGATAGAACTTCATGCCAGGGAGTTAACACAAAGCAGAATTTGTCTTGTACAATTCATATTACCAGTGAGGAAAGTGAGCAGAAAAGCTGTTTTTTCAGCTGTGAGGCAGGCAGCTTTGGGGTGAGTATCTATCCAGGAGGCTGACCATGGAACCTCTGAATATTTCAGATAGGTTGAAACTTAAACCAGGCATCTGCTTTTCCTTCCTCTGTGGTGAATAAATGCAACAACACTGTGATATAACTGGGCTCTGTTGCCAGGAATATCAGCGAGGGCACCGCGTGATCCTTTCATTAGTTCACGTCTCAGCTTTCCAGGAAACAAATGACAAAAAAACCCAACAGAACATATGTCCTACTTCATATTTCTCCTGCTCAGGATAATTATGTCTGTCTACTCATTAAACGACATAATTAATAGTAATAGTTGTAGAGTAGTTATTGCTGTTGAAATAGTAGTATACTAGCTTCTTGGTAAGGGCCTCATTGTACTTTCTTTAAACAAGCAATTGCTGAAAAGAGGACAAATTTTACAACACAAATTTGAAGACAGGCACAGTCAGCAAGACTGTTACTGGAATTAGGAGGGAATTAATGGGACTTTAGCGCATTTCTATACGTATTGCCTCCGTACACTATTTGTCCCAGTCAATATAAAGGTAAGATCCTCTAAGCTGATTTCTGAGTTGCAGATTTTTTTTATTAAAAAGAAAAAAAGGAAAAGATATTTAGACTGATCTGAAAGACCCTGACTGCTGCCCACAGTAGAGACAGTTAAAGAATACCAAAGGGAACAGGGTCATACCAGCTTTGGGAGTGCTGCTAAACACAAAGAGTCAAAACACATCAGTTTGCCATAAAAAATTCTGTTTCTGGGAAAAAGACACAGTTTGGGTCATTAAGCCTTTAGGAGACAAGACACCAGTGTCCTGACTGACACAAAGACCTGTTTAGGTATGGCCTGAGGAGTCTCAGAGGAGCTGTTGAGAGGGGAGTAGCTGAAAGCAGAAAGTTGGTCAGCACAGATCCTGCTTTGAAAGAGCTACGTGAGGCTGAGGACCAAAGTCAATGGTGAGGCGAGGGGCTGCAGGGAAGCACCTGGACCTCAGAAAGATGCAGGCATGCAAGGAATGAGGCACATTGACTGGTGCTGTGAAAGGATAGACTGTGTAGCGTTTGTCAGCCCAGCAGTAAGAGCATATGCAACTGTTTTGTAAACAGAGGAAACCATTAAAAATTACATCTTCCCATGAGAATTGTCCTGACTCTTGTATCTGCCGTATGGTACCTTCTGTTTTGCAGCTTGTACCCTGGGCTTAACGAGGAAATCACCCTAGCGTGAGATACTACTTAACCAGTCAATATAGGCAGTATAGTAATGAGAGTAATTAAAGAACCTTATGGTACGTATGTTTCTCGAATAAAAGCCGTGGATGAGATACGGAGGCTGCTGCCGGAACAGAGGAACAAACCTGCCTCTTTGAGAAATGGATCTGATGGAGAATGGCGTGTAGAGACAAAAAGAACTCTGATAAACTGATCTGATTATGGTATGCACCAAGAAAGTGTAAGACTGTCAAAACTGTTAGGGGGTTTGAATGCTGCTACCACAACCCATATTGTCACTCGGTGAGACACACTCCATGGACTTGGTGGTCTGCCATTCTAACCAATGACATTTTTATTTTGTGTATCTTGATTTCACATTTAAGCATGTTGTTATTTTTCTGTTACACATATTTTGCTGAGATTATTATTTATATGTCTCATCTTTGTTGACAGGAACTTTCTTCCCCCATTTTCCTTCCAGATGGATTTATGGTATCACCATGGCAGGCTGCCCAGCCTGGCCAGGAAGTTTAGCAGGCAAGATAGCACTCACAAAAGACAACACCCCTGCAACCCACCAGGAAGAAGAAAAAAAAAAAAAAAAAAAGAAGAAGAAAAAAGAAAAAATACTACTGGCAAGCCCTCTAGATCTAGACTCAGTCCAATTACATGAAAATCAGCTAGGGAATGGGTGGCATATGGACTGAGTAATGACTTACAGAACCCTGTTCTGCAGGGGGTTGGGTTAAAGGAGTAAGAGCATGATTCACCCTGGTTTCCACTTAAAGTCACATGCAGAAGTCACAAATAGAGCTCAGGATGGAAAATAGCTACAGCATGTGCAGCTGTTTTTCTCAGTAGCAGCACAGCAGGGAATAAAAAGACACCATCCAACCCTAAAGTTTGAAAAACCATCATAATTCCCTAGACTTTAACTCCAGCCTTGCCAGCCAGGTAGGGACACGAAGAGTAAATACACTAAAGAAAACAAAATGCAAGAACATCATTGTGTGTTGCACTGCAAGGTTACAAGGTGCTATAGTTACAAATCTCCCGTCTGGGACATTGAAAAGGCTGCTGATAAACCTTGCTGCCTGTATCCATCACTGGGAGATTGAATAACAGAGGTATCTCAGACTCCTGCCATGCCCGAGAGATGGAAGTTCAGGTTGCCCAAACAGGATCCCATGGAAAGGGTGACAAATCAGATCCCCCTCACTGGAAGATGCCTGCAGGGATGACACAAGTCAGGAACTGCTTATTTGTTTCTTGGAGAGTGGCTTTCTTTGCATTTTATATTTGCAATGCACAGAGGTGTTCCTTGGACAATGACAGTAAGGCTGCCTTTCTGCACTTTGAAGGACTGCTCACTGGATGTCAGGCACGGTGCAGGTTCAGCACTTGACAAAAACCACACCAACTCTGAGGCAGCTGGTGAGAAAGTGGGAGGAAATGTACTTCTCACTACTTTGACTCAAAAAGCAAGTTACTAAGCGGTCTGTTTGAACAAAATGATGAACGTTTCTTGACCACACTCCCTCCAGGATCTCAGGTGTAATCAGAGGAGAGCAAGAGGCAGTATCCTGAAGCTCCTGAGGGGTAGTGAACTGCTTTCCCTGCATTGTTAAGCTCACAGAACATTAAGGAAACATATCAACCTTAAGTTTTCAAACTTACTACATTCAGCCCAGGAGAAGCAGTTTGCTACACTACAAGTGTGCAATTCACATGTGTGCACATTTAAGTATTTTACCAAGGGCAAGATGCATTGATTACTTTTAAAAAATGGTATGAAAAGAAGTATTTTTCATATCATATCATTGAGTAAAAAATCATCATGCATGAAGTTGTAACGTATATACTTCCATGATTTAAGGTAAACGTGGTTTAATGATGGGTTAGAGATCAGAGCGCTCAGCACCATGCAAAATCAGTCCAGTAATTATCCTTCATCTATTGAATACATTTTGCCTTTCAGTTCAGTAAATAAGAAGAAAGGACAGTGTTTGGGGAACCTGTAATAGGTAAGTTTGGGCCACTGAAAAAATGCACTCATTATGGCAATGATCATTCATGTGAGTGGGCTGAATAAGGAATAATTATCTATACACAGTACAAATAACTTTACTGGTCTGCACACTGCAAAATGGAAGATACATTGGTAATGGTGATACAAGCAGACAAAAAGTGCTAAAAGACCCTAACTATGCAACAGCTTTTAGAAGCATATTACTGTGTAGCACAGTTAGCAGATGAAGTTTCACCTTCCCTGACAGAGCGCTTTACCCCACTTGGGTAGTAGGAAGGAATGAGCTCTTTGATGTCAAAGCTAAAAAAAAAAAAAGGTTTTGGCAAGTTTAAGCCTTTGTTGTTGTTGTGAACTACCATGTGGCTCTGATACAAGCATTATTCAGAATGATTCTACCAACATTTTCTGCAGAAATAATTCATCATATGGGCTGTGTGAGCGTTATTCACTGTAACCACTGCTTGCAGATAGACACTATCAGTAAACCGTTACTCAGATCGGGTGAGCAATTGTCCGCAGTGTGAGCCATTGTTTCTGACCTCCAGCTGGCCAACACATGTCACTGAAGAGGTGGAAAACTTTAATAAATCATATCTGAGATGCATGTTAACCAAGTACAAAAATACCTACTGTATCTAACTCAAATATTCATAGATTCAGAGAGATTAAGGCCAGAAAGGAGCAATATCTCAGCTTGCCTGACCTCCTGCATATCACAGGCCATTCAATTTCACTCAGTTACCCCTGTGTTAAGCCCAATAACTCATGCTTGACTGAAGCGTATCTTCCAGAAAGGCATCAAGTCTTGATCTGAATATATTGGCAGAAGGAAACGCATCTCTCCTTTTGTAATTTTTTCCACTGATTAATTCCCCATACTTTCACATTTTTCCCTAATTTCTTATTTGAATTCGTCTGGTTTCTGTTTCCAGCCACTGGTTCTTGTAATACATTTCTCTGCTAAGCTAAGTGCCCTCTCAGACCCAGACCTCCCCGCGAAGACATGGTCTTTAATAGCCTCACCTCCCTTTCTGCTTCTTAACAAGCTAAACAGATCCAGCTCTTCCCTCGCAGCATTTTCTCCAGCCCTTAATTTGCAGCTCATTTATACACTCTCCAAAATATGCTAGTTGTGCCCATGATTCTATCATCCACCTCATTGAGGCCATATTTGGGAGTTAATCCTCTCCCTGCTTTCCCATTCATACACCAAAAATTGCATTACTCTTTTCCTCTGCAGCATGGTGCTGGGAGATGGTGTTGGACTCCCCATTCAGCAGCACTCCGAGCTCCTCCCTGGAGCGGCCGCTGCCCAAGGTGCTGCTCTCCATTCCGCCCAGAGCGCCTGATGGCTCTTCCTATATATATCTGACTTCGTCTTGGGCTGGGAACATTCCCACCCGATCCAATGGAAGTTGATCTCCCTGTGTGGCTACCATGTCATCATTTTTACCACTCCACTCAACAGTACACCTCTCATGGTTGGGGTTTTTTTTATTATTGTTATTTACTGTCACATGGTTGAGGGCAATATTGAATAGGACTGGGTTTAATATTGATCCTTCTTGTACCCCACTTAGAAACATCCTTATTCAATGATGTTTCCTTGCTGGCAGCTAGCATTTGAAATTGTCAGATAGCCAGCTTTTGTCTATTCAATGTTAACTTTATGATATTGCATAGCGCTTTTCGTTAAAATCATTTCATGTGGTACGGAGCCAAATGCCATACAAAAGTCTATTATGTCTGTGCAGTTTCTCTCATCGACTAAACTTATAATCTCATCAAAGAATGAAATTAAGTTTCCTTGACAAGATCTATTTTCCATGAAAACAAATATTGACTAGTATTAATTCTACTACCACACTTAATCTTGCAACAACTGATTCCTGTATCAATTTCTTCATTTTTTTTGCCAAGGAACCTTATCAGGCTAATTGTACTATGCTTATCTTAGTTATCACACTTGCCCTTTCCAAACACTGGGATGGTGTTAACAAATGTCCACACTTTGGGAATTGTGGCAACATTCTTATATTCAGAAAAAAAAAGCCAGAAAGCTTTTTGGCCAGTTCCTCTGGGATTCTTTGGTAGAAGTTATCACCATTACTGATTCTGAAGTTACTCTTATACATACTGTTTTCACCCCTCCTTAGATATCCACACAAGTAGATGTGAATAGTTTCATCACAATGATAGCCTGACTCACTCTCAGTAGCACCCCTTATTGCAAGTTGACCCCACAAAATCAGCTTGGCTATTCAATAAAGTGCAGTAAGAAGAGTGTACGTTTTTTCCATGACTTGCATAATGGCACACTCAGAAACACCAGGAGCAGAAACCTGTGGGACTTCTCACATAAGCTGAGATACGTTATGCTGGTAGCCAGGGTGGCAGAATGAGGCCTGTACTTGGAGGGAACCCAAGAAGACCATGGATTGTCACCCCTTTCTCTGTAAAGACTTTGTCCAAGTTTGACAGCAAGTAAACAGACAGGGCTGCAAACATCATCTAGGGTAATGTGGGGTGATTGCTTGACCAAAATTCCACTCAATCACAAGTGTGTGTCAGTACTCACCTCTCTCCTGCCTCCACTCCTTTTCAATAGCTTTCTGAGAAGTGGTACAAATGCTCCTGGCACTGCAGAGCGAGGATATATTAGCAGAAGACATGTTTCCTAACCAATAGATTCTTTATGAACAATCAATAGATAGAGCCAAGCTGATTCCAAGCAGCCTTTTCTGAAGGCAGAAATTGAACTCGTCTTTGTCGAGATCCCAGTCCCAGCCATGACACCTCCTGGGGAACTCAGTGCAGAGGCATACAATATCAACTCTCTTCCCCCTGATGTTTTTCAAAGTAGCTCCAGTTGGTGGACTGCAATAATTTCAGATACAAGCTGGTGTGATAATCCCTGTCTATCACTTGAAGGAGCAGGGTTCTATGTCCCCTGCTTCTCTCCTTGTGATCCAGCAACCACGAGCAGCCTGTGAGATGCCCAGAGAGTGCCCTGCCAGTGCACAGGCCACATTCGCAGCTTCAGGGATACTGCTCTCCCTGCAAACTCTGCTCACGTTTGGATTCATAGATCCTATGACACCTGAATTCATTAAGATAACAAGTTCCTGGATGTCTGGACAAATTAAATTGTGTTGTCAATTATCTCTGTTCCCAAACTTGTGCAGGAAGATGGAGGTCCATCTGAAATCTAAGTCACAAAACATGAACACAGAAACCCATAGAAATGACATACATAACACTTTCTATATCTAATAACAGACATCCTGTCTACAGCAGTAGTTTCCATCAACCCCAGCACTGTACAAAGTCACTGAAGTCCTTATTAAGATGAGGAACAGCTAGGAATTTGATTTTACAGATAAGGAAGTAAAGGGTAGAAGGTATTTGTGATTTCTATGATATCATGTAACAAATATTCCTCAGAGTTCAGCTTTTGATTTCCTCAGCTGTGGAACACAGGACAGATATGCTCTTGTCTTTGTCCTCATGCAGATCCTCTGCAGACTAGGGAAGCTGTGACCACACATCCATGTTCACATCAGTATATCAAGTCTTTCCCAGGTCAGGAGTGTTTAGATCTGATGATCGGATTTAAGCTTTTCTGAAGGGAGGAACTGCTTGTCAAATTCAAGTCTGGATCCAACCTGGAATTTCAATTCTCAAGTATGTATCTGCCTGAGAATTTAAAGCACAAATAACTCACACCATACGATGAGACAACTGTGCCTTCACCTTAACAAAACACAACCAGAACTGAAAACAAAGTTGCAACAGAAAAGAAGGCTGAATTATTTCTGTTCATAAAACTTGCAGTGGACCCAATTTCTTGTTCTCAAGCATGACAGTAGAACTGAATGTCTAACTGATCAGGGAGAGGGGTTTTTTTCTTCTTCCCCTTTTCTCTCAGGCTGCCAGAAAACAGCAGGCTCAGGATGGAAGTAAGTTGGGTTTTATCTACAATCTTACAACTGGGTCACGTTGAGCACTAAACAAACCTGAGAGAATTTATTTGTCAGACGCTCGGTTTCAGCCCTTTCATATGACCAGCACCTGCATGTTCTTCAGTTCAGTGGTTTCCTTTCCTGCCTTTATGACCCAAGCAAGACATCACTGTATTATAAAAGACAGTTGTTTGTTTGTTTGCTTGTTTTTTAAAGTGAGTTAAAGATGACATAATGTCATTTTCTGCTGTAAAATGATCTGTGGGCAGCTGGGGAGAAAAGGTTTATTGCAGCTTTATTAAAATATATTAAATAATTTGAAGATGTGCTCTCCAGCCAGCTGATTGAGGCAGACTCCCTGTAGATATTTTGGTTGTGCATTAAGAAAGTTGTCACAAGTAATTTGAACTGGAGCATGGAGTTATAGACTGCCAAATGTTGATTAATTAAGCCCATGTTTGGATTAGTTCTGCTAGATTGTTTCATTAGGGAAAATGACTGAAAATATGGAATAAAGCAACCAGGGGGAATCCAGGAAGAATTTACATGTCAGTGAGACCTCCAGCAAAGCATAGGGACTAGGACTGAACTGTATATGCTCTATGATGTTGTATGGTGCTCCTCGCTCCTCCCTGACTGGGGCAGAAATAGGCACCAGGAGACCTGACTTGTGTTTCTTGTGGCAGTGACTGATTTCACTGGAGTCATTCTAGACAGCCGAAGAATAGAGCCCTTTCCTGTCGTGTCATGTTTCAACTTTAAGGCAAACTGCCATCTTATTTTATATGCATAATATCAGCCTAAAGGTCAGAAGGAATATGTGATCATAAAAGTAATGATTGCACAATTATTGTTTATTTTAATTTCAGATTTGCCTCCATATGGTTTTTCCCCTACAGTGCTGTGGAAGAAAATGCCTTGATGAGGGTATGCCCTGCACTCGGAAATCCTTTTCTTATTTTCTTGGGCTCCTGTAATTGGCTTGTAAATGCACTGCCATGAGACTTTACCGAATTTAGCTGACAAAAAAAAAAATCTAGTGCACCAAATCAAAGTAAAAGAAAAAAACTCTGTGAGTTTCGGAACTGAACCAAATTGTTGCCTATCTGAAGTAAATAAAGTCTCACTCTCTGAGCAGCCCATTAAGAGAAAAGCATCTTCCTCCAGCCCATTTATCTTTAAGTGTAGGGAGAGAGAGGTGGGGACCTGCATTGTCCCAGGCAGAAATCTGGCCCAACTTGACAACCCTCGGGCGCGCAGAGAGAGTACCTGCCAGAGGACAGAGACCAAACTCAAATTTCAGGGAAGAGGAAAAGCAAGTGAGGCAGTAGTTGAGTGTAAGACTGTCTCAGCTGGAGAAGGTGACACTGCAGGTGCCCAACACACTGCCCACAGAGCTGTAAGATCTTGAAATAGAGCATCACATTGCTGAGCCACTGGCATCATAGTAGGAAGCTGGTGCTTGTACTGCATAAGTGATGTTATAATACAGAAAGTGAACTCATCATGCTTGTCGTGATTCATAACATAAATCATTCTGCCTGCTTCTAAATACATTTCACACCCGTTGTGCTCCTGCTCAGCCATGAGAGAGACACAGCTGAAAGGAGGGTGCTGGGTAAACTCCAGTATCACCACCAAGCAACCAGAAGAAGGCAGGCCACCCAAATTCTGACTGGCCCCATAGTGTTGTCTACAGGCCTGATTGTTGGGTGAGATAGATCAGAAGTTCTTAAAAGTTTTAACCTTGTGAGAAATTAAGATCAAATAAATAACTGGGCTATTTGGCTATTTTTCATTAAAATGAAGGAAAAGAAGTAAGACTTGTAAGCTATTTAATCTCTGGGGGGAAAAAAAAACAACACCAAAACCAGCTCTTTTCAGGTAGTCAGTTCAGACAGCCAAAGTCCTTAGTCACTCTGGAGAATATAGGTCCCATTTCTCTTCCTTCCAAGCTTATTTTTGCTGCAGTTTAGAAGATCTGGACACTGAAAAATTAAAAGATGTTTTTGACCCTAGTCTTACATAGTGTCATCTCTATATATCAAACTCCCCACTTAGACTACAGTAGGCTAATAGGACTTTTGCCTCATTAAGTCCGTTGTCAGGTGCATTGTCATCCATCAGTCCTATATGGAGAAGAATCACACAGAGCTCAGGAGTGTTCACAGAGGTTGGAAAAAGAAAGCAAAATCACCTGCATCCTCACCTCTGAAAAGAGAAATGTGAGCAAAACAAACCAACAGATCGTCACTTTTTTTCTTGGTTAACACAAATTCCTTCCATTTAGCAGATGTGGAAAATCAAAGTGAATGGACAGAGAAATTTTTGATACGCTTACTTGCTCTGGTCACGTGTGTAACACTGCTCCTATGCTGGGCATAACCCTCTGATGTTATTCTTGTACAGATTTGTCACAAAGGTCCATATTCATCTCCGAGATTACTCCAGGAGAACTACCTCTAGTCAGTAAAATTATACTAGCAATTAACCAGGCTAATTCAGCTCAGTCCCTAGGTGGAAAATACGTTGATGTTTCAGAAGTAACAAAAAGTTACTTGACATTTCATGTCTCTCTATTAATTGCCCATCCCCCTGGTCACTTGTCATTTCCCACTTCTCTGAATATCCCTGTTGCCATCTCTCCTTCTCCCAGCTTTCAGCTCTAGGCCACCTCATCTCCTCCACCTCCCTCCAGCCTGGGCTTTTCTCAGTTACTTTTCGTTGTGGCAAGTCAGCAGAAGTGGGTTAAGGACTGTTACAGGAGGTGGTCTTACATGTCAGGTGACATAACTGCTCAACCTTTGTGATTTCATTTAGCACCAGGTAGTAACGTGGACACCTTTCTAAAGTTTCATTATTGTATTATTAAAAGTCCATCTTGCTTTACTTTAAGCCTCATTTATTTCCATAAATTATATCCTCTTACCTATGTGGGTTAAGACTTGCAGTACCTGGTATCATAAATCCTTTGTCTCAATTTTCCCTCTCTCCATAAAGCCCTTTTGTGCCATGCGTGTGAAGGATGCTATTTATACAGCTTAGCTATACTGTATTTATCCATCTTCCAAATAATAATAAAAAAGGTTAGTGAAAATTGCCAAATTTCTCTATTTTTAGAATGATATCACTAAATTTTTTTGCTTAATAGGTGCTGTCACAGGCAAAATTATCTGCACAGTTACATACTTATAAACTGACAGTTTCCTATAAATACTGAAATTCTGTAATTATCACTCATGCCACTCATCAGAATTTGAAAACAGGTGAAACATTGAAAAAGAGCAAAAACTTAACGTTTAACTCTACCCACCTCAAAATACCCACCAACCACTGTTCTTACAATGCACTCAACCACTCTGTAAGGTGACGTGATGCCACAAAGCTGCTATATTTGTGCCCAACAACAGAAATGTAGTAGGAAGCAGGTTATTTTTAGTCAAAAACACAACCTGACAGCGGGCAACAGATTCTGAATCCAAACCATTAGCTATATATCAGAAAAACTGAATTATTCTGAACCATTTTTTAAGATCTGCCCAAAGAGTTCATGCATCTTGTGTTAACTTGTGTAACATATCATATTGTATAACATATCATAAATTTGGCCTGCTGGTCAAAGGAGTACAGCAGCGCACATAATCTCTGAGAAAAGAGGCAGAAAGTGTGAAGGACACAGCAAGGACAAACTGCCACTGACTGCAAAAGAGAGAATTACACTTTCCAAGTGACTTTCCTTCTCCCATCACAAAGAATGGCATACCCACACCCTCATCACATGCTTTTGGGTATGGAAAATTGCAATCTACTTTTGAAACTGTGGGTCCCTTTTCATTGGGGGTGGATTCAGCGAAGTGTTTACACATGGTCAGTACAGCTACTTTTCCAGCTGATATTAGCTGAAGGTCTTCTGTTGACCAAACTTCTGTTGCATTTACATCATCCATTCAACCTGAGGAATTCTAAAGTCCCAAATAATCTCATATATAGACACAGTCAGTTTTGAGGAGGAGGACAGTTATCAGCTAATCCTGTTTCTAGGCTGCTCCTAGTCAAGACAACAGTCCCATTGGTAAAACCCAAAACAGTCACATGGATGACCTCTTTATCTAGTGTATGGGTGGGAAAAACAGTGGAAATTGTTGCCTGAAATTCCGGGAAATGCCAGAGCACCATTTCGGAACTTACCAGTTCTTTTCAGGCAATGCCAAAAAGAAATGTGAAATCACAACCTTACACTGGACCTCAGGCTCAATTAGCATTATTACCTCAGTTTGAGCCAAAGGTTTGACACTGTGAAATGTCCAGGACTCAGCCGATACAGGGCTTGGCTGACCTACATGGGACTGGAGAAAGGTGGTCAGTAATTTCCGTACAGCTGCTCATCCAGGACTCTCAAAAGGAACAGCTTTCCGTTCCCCTTTCCAAGGCATTTAAAAGAACTCAAAAGAAATGTGGATCCTAAAAGAGAGTGAGCCTCACAGGTCTGCAGCCTCTTTATCTCTTCTTTTGCCCATGCTAGTGTTTTATTAACTGCAGTGACAAAAGCGGCTCAGAAGGATAGAGAATGGTCATAAACGTCTCTCCCTCCCTCCCTCTCCCCCAGTGTTACCTCAGGGACACACTCCAGTGCTGCTTCAGCACATGGCATTGCCGTGTAACGATGGAGCGTGGTGGGGAAAGCTAGAAGGAAGCACCAAAGAAGGCAGGAATTGCTTCAAGTGCTTGTAATGTATAGGAATGAGCACAGGGAAACTGAAGCTGGACATCTGTTTTTGTTTCCTAATGGTGAGCGGCGATAACTCACGTGCCCAGTGCTGTTCAGGAGAACCCATCTGCAGGTCTTGTGGTCTCTTGCAGTGCAAGCAGCCTGTTAAAATGTCTGGGTTGGAATTGACTCTCAGGGAGAGTGATGGAAGACCCATTACTGGGATCCTTAAAAACAGAATGAACCAAACACTGAAAAAAATACCGTGGGGCCCCTTTCCTGCTCCAGCCCAGGGCAAAGCAGAATAGATGAAATCTCAGGGGATGTTTTTTATTCTATCTCTAGATTTCAAACAAGAACAATGAGCCATAAAAATAATTTTACATTCTTTCCACATTAAAGAGCTGTGTTTCCATGAACTGCATGTTGCAGCTGTATTTCTATGGGTTTGGAAGTATCCTGTCTCTGAAACAAGTGCTAGCAGCAGTCAAAGACAATGCTAGAGAATGCTAGCATTAGCAAGAGATGAAGCCCAAATATGGCATGTAACCACAGCAAAACAAACTATTGAGAGTGAAGCCTGAAGTGATGAAACAATAAATAATTTATGCTTTTAGCCAGAATAAACTTTTCTTCCTCTTATTTCAGCATGTTGCATTTCTGGGGGAAGGAAGAAGGGAATTAGCTGCTTTTTTTCAATCACAAGATTATCCTTCCCAACTAGATATAGTCAAGAGGTGCTTTATATGAAAAATGAGTCAGGAGCAGGGAGGGACATGGGAGATTTTCGTCCACTCAGATTAATTTTTATTACAAATAGCTCAAGGCTTCACAGTTGGGAAGTTCACTCATTCAGTATCATGGACTCATAGTACTCCAAAAGTCCGCGATGGAAATATCATGCAGAAAACTGCATATGCCATCTAGTTATGATTTTGATTTCTGATACTGTTGCACAGATTCTTGCTTTCTTTTGTTTTCTGTAAGTCCCAAAACATCAGGGAGATTGCTTTGCTAAGTCTGAGACACACGTTCATTTTTCCATTGAACTGGAAAGTTGATCTAAGAAACTCATTAAAGGCTGAACCAAGTCAATGTTTTAATTTGTTTTGGAGATTGTTTTAAACATTTAAGGTAAAATGTAGAAGAGAATATTAACAGTCGTTCTAAATGCAAATATTGGAAAATTTAATTTTTGAAATGTCAAAACAAATATCAAGCGTTTTGATTTTTTCAGAAAGGAGAAGCAAGTGTTTCTAGTGATACAGCAAAAATTAAGTGAAGCAAATGGGCAAAACCTTGTTTTAAAATAAATATATTTGGCTGGGGAAAAAAAAAAACATTCCCAGCAAAAAATGTCATCTAGCATCCATTTGATTCTCTAGCAACTGTCAAGACTCAAAATCACAGAAATCTTGTTCATTCAGACTGCCTCTTTTTTCCTCAAAAGCTGCAAATTCTACTGCCAAAGATAGACTAAATGTCAGACTGGCACCGTCTGCCTCTGAAACCTGAGGACAAGGTACTTCAGACTTAGAAGGACAAACCCTTGCTCCAGCACCCTGTGCTCTCAGTATTTATGAAACGAGTGACAAACTGGGTCTGGTGAAGTTTGAGCTGTAGGAACAGGAAAGCTACGCAGTTACAGTCATTTTGCCCAAACCAATCTAATTGTTGTTATCACTATTACAAAATATACCTTGTGTCAAGGATACAGATACGTGTAATTTGGGCTGCCTTGGGTGTCATTTCCAGGGTTCA